>NC_050192.1:2647500-2802500 GCF_008315115.2 Sander lucioperca | reverse complement strand
GTAAATCAGAGAAATAAAATGTTGTTTTCGCCGATTTCTCACTCAAAATGCAACTGTAGCAAGTATCTCACTATCATTAACGTTATCCAAATTCTATATTAGAAACAACAAATAATATATTCGGCTACAAAAAAGCCGGAAAGTCGAAAGTTAGACAGAAGTACAAAGAGTCAGTGGCTATGACGATGATACACCGTCTTGTCTCTTCTCATTGGTTTAAACTGGCAGCTTCGGGGGGCGGACTGGGACAAAAATTCAGCCCTGGCACCGTAGTCACACCAGCCCACATTAGCATTACCACCCACGGCATTCACTAATTACATTTGTGTACAGATGGTTAAATAATATAAGCAGTACCTTATGTAACAGATTTTTAAACACTTAATGCAAGTAACTGGCAAACAATGCTTACTACTTTTTAAAGAGCACACGTTTGTATGCTGTTACTGTCATTCTCTACAGTATGTTGTTCTTTGTTGTCACTGTCTGTGCGATTGTCCGCGTTTCTCTCTGTTGACACTGTACATATAGTCCGTCTGGTTCTCCATCTTTTCATATGTTTTAACTCTCTAACTCTGCCATTTTAATGTTTTTATGGCTGTCTGTGATTATACTTCAGGGTTTGTCCTTGCTCAGAATTGGCCTTTGGGCAAACACATAAATCAGGGGGTTCTGGGGGTCCTCCCCCAGAAAATTTTGAGGGTAAAAGACTTTGATTCCTGCATTCTGATACATTTTGGGCACCAATTTATGGTAAAAATGTCTGTATTTATGGCAAGGAAATCACAAAATTCTGGTGGCAGGTAACAATTTAAAATACAAAATATAATGGAATATTATAATATTCAATAGTCCAGTAAGGGGGCTTTCACGTCCGGGACATGGGCCGGACAGACAAAGTCCAGTTGTTTTATGAGCTTTATGGTAACTTTTTTCCCCCAAAGAGCACGTTTTGCTCCCAAGTTGAAAAATGTAGGATTGACTTTCAGAGGCTACTGCTTTTGCTGCTAAATTGTAGAATAACACAATCATGTTATGGATACAAAACGTTATGAAGTGTGTTTTCTACATTCTATTGATCAAAAATGATCAGTGATGTTGAGACTACAGTGTAACGGACCACCACAGTTCATGCATACATGTGAACCGCGGATTAATTTAACCTTTAATTTAACCTACAACATGTAACATGTTACACTACGTGAATGGGGCACAGCAGAAAGACGGAGCAGAACAGCGCTGCTTGTTCAGGGTTGTCATGTGTAGGCTACTCCTCTTCGCATCAGGTGTTAAAACCAACTGTACCAAAACACTGAATTAGACTACTATTTAACGCGACAACGAGATGTTTTTAACCAGTAATGAAACTGTCAATTTACAGACATGAAAATCACTCACCTTTCGGCGAAATTTGCCGTTTTGAAACCAAAATAGGTGACCTACGTGAATCGTGTAGATTCGATGAGAAAATGTTTAAGGGGGGGGTTTAAGTACTCGGGCCTGGTGCCCGATTTCTGGCATATGACTATTTTAGAAAAATAAATAAATTAAAAAGTCCACATGGGATTTGTTTTGATGCGCTGGATTTAACCAATCATCGAACTTCCACCTACCAACGAAATGAGTTCTAGTCAATCAGATGCAAAGTAGGGCGGGTCTTTGCCGAAATGTGAGAGTGCGGTGCCGGTGTGGTCACCCAACTTTTTAGTTTTTAAAAATTATGACTTTTATTATTGTGTAATGTCAGAAGGACTGTTTTGCCAGTCAAATTAACTTTAATGAGTGTGTAGTGGCGATTTGTCCTCAGATTGAACAAAACAAACTCAAAGTCAAAAAGCCACTGAGGCACCGAAGGAGTGGATCTTACGCAGAGGTAAAAAACGTTCATTGTCCAAGCAGAGATGGCATTTTTGTGAGGTTTATTTCTCCAATTTCTCAGCAAACAAACATTTCACACAAAGGAGCAATGGCGTCTCTAGCTCATCAGCCCTCCCCGGTGTCTACCTCCCACATACCTGACCACCCATATATGTAGACTTCACCTATGGCTAAGGCTGCTTGATACTTTCAAAACAAAAGCTCTTTTTTTGTAATTTATTTTTTATTGACATTCAGAGTCAGGCATTCATATTCATCACATACATCTTATAACCACATATCTTACATCTGTTGTCTGCCCCAAGTGCCAAAGTAGCTTTTCTTATCTGAAAACATGAAAAGGGAAATCAACAAAATAAAAAAGAGAAAACAAGCAAAAACTATGTACAGGTAGGGAGTGATCCTTTCCATACAACATAATCACTGTTCTGTGAAAAAAAAAAAAAAAAATCAGGTCTACGGGGCGTGACATATATGACCCAGTTCTCCCAGTATGAAACAAATTTCTCCATTTTATGATTAACAAACGCTGTTATCTTCTCCATTTTGTAAATGTCCATTGTAATGTCCATCCATATATTTAAAGTTGGCCTCTCCTGTGATAACCATTTCCTGGTAATACTCTTTTTACAGGCCACCAACAAGATATTTATTAAATGTTTATCTCTTTTTGGCCACTCCCCAGGTATGTATCCAAAGAGCATAGTTTTACTCTCAAAAGGTATTTCACGCTTGAAGATATCTTGTAGAGCCTTGTGTATCTCTCTCCAATAGTCCTTCATGACAGGGCAGTCCCAGAAAACATGGTAATGGTTTGCACTTTGATTTCCACAGTTCCTCCAACAGATAGGGGGGGTTATTGTCATAGTGGGACTTCTGACAGGGCGTGATAAAAAACCTAATCAGGTTTTTCCAGCCAAATTCCCTCCATTTCTGTGAGCTGGTACACATCCATTGATACCTCCATATTGTTGTCCATTCTTCCTCGGATATAGTTATCCCTCCTTCCATCTCCCATTTTATTTTGATATATAGAGTTGAATGTGGTTTCAAGTTTAATAGTCCCTTATACAAGCATGAAATAATTCTATCCACAGTTTCTGAGTTATAGGCTTTTGTAAACAATTCGGTCAAACATGTATTCGTCTTTATGACGTTTTTCATCTTCGTATCAACCTAGTGCCGCAACTGCAGATATCGATAGAAGTCTTGTTTTTCTAATAGATGTGTCCTTTTAAGCGTTTCAAAACTGAGCAATTTTCCATCTTTCATTACACTGCATAAGGCTGTTATACCCTTAGCTATCCAGTCCTTAAATCTAGAGTCCAATTTATTAGGTGTAAACTCTGAGTCATAAGCGCACCATTTAAGGGCTATAATATCGTTCTCGAGTTCATTTTCCTTTATGATAGCTCTCCATGTTTTAAGCGTCCATTTCACCCGTGGGTTATCAATGTTATTTATGTGGGTTTGTATGTTATTATCGGCTAGGATTGCCTGTATGGGGATGGAGGGTGTTTTTTCCTCAATGTTTTTCCATTGGGCAGTATATAACGGGTTGCACCAGCATATCGCCGCTCTCATCTGTGCTGCCAGATAATAATATCTAAAACAGGGCAGGCCCCATCCTCCCTTTTGTTTAGCTAGCTGTAAAGTTTTGAGACGAACCCTTGGCCTTTTACCTTGCCATATATACCTAGATAACAATTTGTCCCACTCGTTAAATTGGTTTTGGTTCATCTCTATTGGCAGGCTTTGAAATAAATATAAATATCTCGGCAGTACGTTCATTTTAACAATCAATCCTTGAACTAAGGCTGAAGAAAGGGATGAGGTTCCATCTCACTATATCATCCTTTATTTTTTTATGTATAGGTAGATAGTTGTATTCTGTTTTTGTCTGTTTTGTAAAATCTTTTGGTAGGTTGATGCCTAAGTATTTAAGAGACTCTGTTTGCCATGCTAGGGGATAACTACTTCTGATTTCTCCTGGCAGGCTATAGTTATATGAGAGTACCTGGGTTTTACTCATATTGACCTTGTATCCTGATAGTTGACCGTACTGCTCAAATGATTGCATCAGTTTAGGTAAAGAGTACGTTGGGTGCCCAAGGTAAATTAAAATATCATCTGCATAGCAGGCCAATTTATATTCCGTCCCTTTAATAGTGATTCCCTTGATGTCTTCATTTTGTCTAATGTACTGAGCTAATGGTTCTAGATATAATGCAAAGAGTAATGGTGACCATGCACAGCCCTGTCTGGTGCCCCTTTCCAGGGTGAAACTATTTGATAGATATCCGTTGATTTTAATCCTAGCAGTAGGATTGTCATATAGCGCCTGCATGGTTTTAATAATTGTATCATGGAAGCCGAATCTGTGTAGGACTCTATAGAGAAAGTTCCAGTTGACCGAGTCGAAGGCCTTTTCAGCGTCTACACTTATCACCGTTGCTTTAATTTGATGCTTTTGTATATGGTCCATTATATGCGCCGTCTTTCGTATATTGTCTTGTGTTTGGCGTTGATGTATGAAACCTGTTTGATCATTATGTATCAGCAGTGGTAGGAACTCTTCTAATCGTCTGGCCATGATAGAGGTAAATAGTTTATAATCTATGTTGAGAACAGAAATTGGCCTAAAAGATCCGCACTCCATTTTATCCTTGCCTTCATTTTATCCAGCGCCCTTTATATAGAGAGTTTGGCCAACTCAAATCACGGGCGCCATATTGGAGACCAACGTCAGATTACTCTACAGTGTAACCCTATGGGGCGAATATGCTGTCTTATCTATAAAGTGCTTATTTTCACCATCAACAGGCATATACATGTTATTATCAACGTTTGTCAACATGTAAAAGGCCCTTATGGAAATATTCCAGTGTATATTTACCTTCTATATCGTAAATGGGCCTCTAAAAAATGCCCATTGTAGTGAGTGACCAGTCTCTGAGCAGTGTTTACCTTTCTAATGTCCGCTAGCATATGTACAGGCTAACTATAGCCAGTTAGCTTTGTGTGTAACGTAACAAAAAAAAAGAAATATCTCGTAGGAGCGAAGCTTAATATTTCATTCAATAAAATGATGGTACAAAAGGAGCACTAACGCCACAGGTCTTATGTTGACAACATGGACACAATGGACCAATTCAGTGCGGGAAGTAGAACAGGTATTAATTCTTTTTTAAGTTCCTTGTACCACTCGGCCGTGTAACCATCTGATCCCGGTGATTTGCTTAATTTAAGCCTACTAATTGCAGCCTTTAATTCTTCAGTTATATCTGCAGTCATAGCTTCATTTTGTTCTTCATCTAATATGGGTAAATCTAGGGAGTTCAGGAAGTTGTCAGTTTGGGTTACACTTCTACCTGGGACTTCAGAGTATAATGTTTTATAAAACACTTTGAAAGCCTCCTGGATTTCATTTAGTTTATTTTTTATCGCTTTTGTTCTTGGATCCCTAATTTTATGAATTGTATTTTCCGCCGTCTTCTTTTTTAGTTTCCATGCCAGTACTTTAGTAGTATCTCTGTCTCAGAAACATTAAGTTTTTCTTGATTTCTTGTGTGGCCAGACTATTAATTTCGCTCCTGATATTTCTAATTTCTCTTAATGTATCCTCTGCCAAGTCCATTTTATGCTTTCTTTCTAATTCCTTTAGCTTGTTTTTTAAGTGCTCTAATTTCTCATTCCTATTTTTCTTCTTAAATGAGGATATTGCTATAATTTTCCCTCTTAGAACCGCCTTCAAAGTATCCCATAACACGTGACGTGAGACCTCTCCAGTGTCATTGTATTCTACGAAAAGACTAATTTCGGATTTAATTTGTGCCTTAAAAGATGGATCATTCAGCAGACTTGAGTTCAATTTCCATGTATTATTTTTTGACCGCAGGTTAAAATCAACGGATAAGTACATTGGTGCATGGTCACTCAAATCTATTGTCCCAATTCCACAAGTATGTATTTTATCTTTATCCTTCCCAAATGTTATGAAGTAATCTATTCTCGTATAAAGCGAGTGAGGAGCCGAACAGTGAGTATAATCCCTTCTGTTAGGGAAAAAGTCTCGCCATATATCCATTAACCCCACCTCCTTGAAAAGTGCGTTTACTTTTTTATATAGGGACTTCCTATCGTGGGTTTTTCTGCTAGTCGAGTCTAAGTGGGGCTGTAGGTGTATATTTAAATCCCCTCCACAGATCAGGAGGCCTTCTGTTTCCGTTACCATAATATTAATGATTTTTTGGAAAAAACTAATCTCACTCCCTGGGGGTGCATAGACATTCAGTAAGGTAATTGGATTACCATCTATCGTTCAAAACAAAAGCTCTAACAGATACTTAAGATAACCCAAATAAAATACTAATCATATCAACAAGCTTATGTAGCTGTATGATTAAGGCAAAACACAGAAATTAAATAAATAAATATTTAACTATTAAATATAACAAAACAATGAATAGCTCCAACAGAGTGCATACTGAAATATTACACTGTCGGTTGGCAAAAAATGCATCTCAAAATCCATCAGATTGATGCTTTAAAATATGGAATATTTCAAATTTTCTTCCGGGGGAGCAGACCCCCCCCCCTAGAGGGGTAATATCCTTCTCACCTTTTTCACCCCTGACCCGTTTTCATGCCTGAACTTAACACTGATGCCGTCAGACGGCAGCGCGGACAGACAGCAGTCAGAGCTCCGGCGAAGCTCTGCGCCCATCAGCAGCGGCTTCACGCTGCTGCAGCCGGTCCACCAGAACATCATGATGACCGGGAGAGTCCGGTACAGCCCGAATCCTGCAAACGGAGATCCCGTTTGAAGGTGAAGTGCTTGATTCTGACTGAACGTCCCAATTTGAGTAACTTCTGATCGGGTCGGCCGGCCCATCTCGGGACCAGACCGGCCGTTGCCGACTGGCCAAATGCTTAATAGTAATAATAATTTTACATTACATTATGTGTCATTTAGCTGACGCTTTTATCCAAAGCGACTTACAATTAAGTGCTTTCAACTGCGAAGGTTCAAACTCCAGACAACAAGTAGTAAGTGCAAGTACATCAAAGTACACAATCAGGAGGGAGTTGCAGTAGTCTAGACGTGAGATGACTAGAGCCTGAACCAGAACCTGAGCCGCCTTCTGCGTTAGAAGAGGACGTATCCTTCTGATGTTATGCAGCATGTATCTACACGATCGGGTGGTTGCAGCAATGTTAGCAGTGAAGGAGAGTTGGTCGTCAAGTGTCACACCCAGGTTTCTAGCAGTCTGGGTGGGGACTACTATAGAGTTGTCAATTGTTATAGTCGGGTTATTATAATAATAATAATTATTATTATTACTACTACTATTATTATTATTATTATTATTATAATAACCATAGTGAAATCGCGCAAGCGTTAAAAACCGGCCTATGCGCTGTCGGTCTGACAATTCATTTGTATATTTAAAAAAAAAAATAATCTGACCGGCCCACATTAAAAAAATTGGTCTGGCCCCTCTGGCATTTGCCATATTTGCCAGATGGCCAATCCGCCCCTGGGCAGCTTTCAGAATGCTGCAGACCGGTGCGTTGCAAGCAGTGTTGTAATGTAACGGAGTACAAATACTTCGTTACTGTACTTAAGTAGAAATTTCACGGATCTGTACTTTACTTCGCTATTTAAATTTATGTCAACTTTCACTTTTACTCCACTACATTTCCTAGATAAAATGTATACTTTTACTCCGTTATATTTCCACTAAGCATCTTCGTTACTCGTTACTAAAAAAATAAAATTAGAAGAAATGTGTGCGACTGCGATGAGGGAGGTTTGGCGAATCACTGCTCCTAGATTGCATTACGCACGCTCCGCACGCTCTATTTCAGCGCTTGTTTGTTGCTAAAGGAGGAGGAGGACGCACAACTGAAACCGCCATGGAAGCACGAGCACCTACTGGAGGACCTCCCGTTATCGTAGACGACCACCCCGACGATAGTGGTGAACTCGGTGAACAGGGTAGTGGTGAAGATAACGTCATACACCGGTGGCCGTATTTGCAAGAAATGTTTCTGTACATTGGAATGAAAGATTCTTCCTACCGGATGATTAAGATATGGGAACCCTGAATATGCTTTATGCTTTACTATAAGAAAGCCACAATAAAGTTCACAATAAAAGTTCTAACCGCTTGCTTTTTTTAAAAAAAAAAAAAACTTTTTACTTCAAATACTTAAGTACATTAAATATCAGAAAATTACTTTTGATACTTAAGTACAGTATATATCAGATACTTTAAGACTTTTACTTAAGTAATATTCTAAAAGGTAACTTTCACTTCTACCAAAGTCTTTTTCTAGTACGATACTTTTACTCAAGTATTGCTTTCTAGTACTTTATACAACACCGGTTGCAAGCAGCTGCAGGATTTATCTCGTCTCGTCGCAAATCTTTGGTCTGGAATGCTACCGCACACACAGTGAGTGATACAGGGTGAAACTGTAAGTCGTCGTTAATGACTTTTACTTGCTTCACTTCAGCTACATTTACTTGAGGTAAAGATAAAGGAATACTTTAGTTGGCTATAGAAAACAATAGTCTAGCTAGTGTAAACGAGTGAAATACAAGAAATGGCTCTCCTAGTAAGGTATCCGAAGCTCTCTATTTTTTACCATTAATATAGCCTGCTATCTCTATAGTATTAAAACAATATCAGTCCCTAAATATCATAGTGTCACTGTTAATGCTATTGTACCAGTATATCCTTCAATTCATTGAAGAAATGGATACTGGAAGAAAGAGAGAGAGGCACCAAGGCATAGCCTAAACTAAATTATTTCATGATATTTATTATATATGCTTGATTCTGACCAACTTAACTTTCTGCATTCCTTTGCTGTAATAAATTAAACAAGTATGAAGATGTTGAATTAATGTAGACTAGGCTATATATGAGCATACATACATACTAGAATTTTTATTCATCTCGCCATCAGGTTATTAAATTCAGACATACTTTAAATCCTTGTCAACCATATTGCAACCAGCTAGTTCAGCGTATCACGCCTAACTGGAGTAGTGTGTTTTTCTTTAGGAGTGGGAAGGGCAGACAGCATGTTGCCCGTTTCGTCATTTGGGCTGCCTTGTTGAGTGCAGCGGCACCGAGAACATTATATTTCACATAATTGAAGCTCTTTTTTTGGTTTGTAACGCGCACCTAACCGAAAGCCTCGTACCGAACGGTTCAATATGAATACGTGTATTGTTACACCCCTAGTAATTAAATAGTCTTATTTTGACCTGCAACTTATCTAACAGAGAGAGAAATTAGGTATTACTTTACCACACATTTACACGGGCAGATAGATAGCGGTTAAGTCTTAGCCTAAAGAAGAACTCAGCAGGAGCACAGTCTGGCCTAGTAAACCCCCCCCCATGCAGCTTTGATGTATCTAAAAGCTAACTTGTAAGTAAGATTTTGCAAGGGAAAGTTTTGCATAGGCTCAGGTCTAAGCCCCCCTTGTCTTTCAATCCTAGTGACGTCCCTGCCGTTCCACCCCTAATGTTTGGTAGTTTAAGTGATTTAAAAAAAAAAAAAGCAGAAAAAAATGTGACGATTTAATATCAGTGTTTGCGCGCGCGTGTACATTTTTGCCACAAAGGTGTCTGGCGTTTGTAAATTTGAGGAGGGCACGAGGGTTAAAAAACCTCATGAAGTGAAATTTTCATGCCTTGGGACCTTTAAAAATCAGTGTTAATTTTGACAGCAAATTCTGATTTAGTCTTTTGAATAACACACCATTTAGTTTTAGTCTTATTTTAGTCATCTGAAATCTTTTAGTCTTAGTCTAGTTTTAGTAGACCAAATATTAGCAGATTTTAGTCGACTAAATGTTTCTCCAGAATTTTTGGTCATTGGAAGTATCCATCAGTCTGTTATGGAATGGTATTAAGGTTTGAAAATGCAATACAGACACAGATTTAACGGTTGGTCCTAGACCTAGCTCTGACATTCCTGTTGTTCAAGAGACATGTCGTTGCCCTCGGACCGGGTGCACTGCAAAACGTTAGTGTGTTGCTAACGAGCGAAGTCAACTGAAATCGGCCAAAGCTGTGTAACTAAGACTGTGCAACTAAGTATAATGTAAACAACCTTACTGTTTTGAAAACGTCCTCGAAACTGTGCAAAGTTCTGCAAACTCGTCCTCCTGTTTGTTTAGCTGTTGCGTCTGCCGCGGCTTTTCAAAATGGCTCTGCTGCTTCCGCATAAATCATCCTACCCTCAAAGATTTGCTCCGATTGGATTTCTTCCCAACTTGTCCCACAAAAAAGAGCGGTTGTGATTGGATCTCTTCTCCATTCGTCCCTCCCTAACATTTTCGTCTCATTTTTATTCGTTGACTAAAGCATCTGTTATATTTCGTCAGTCTTTCATCATATCTGACTTTCTATTTCGTTTTCATTTAGTTTTGGTCCGTGAAAAAGGTTCGTTGACGAATGTTTTTCGTCATAGTCTTCGTCAACGAAATTAACACCGTTAAAAATAACGTGACCATTTCACGAACTGCTGTGAGACGTTGTTGCCCTTCGATGTGCACACTACGTAAATATACTCTTGAGCACCATCATGAGGTGTGATATTGTAATGTTAAGTAGTAAGTAGTTTTTTGAGTTAAAGAAATTTCTTAAGTTTACTGCATAAAACGCATTCATTCCGATCGGGGTAATTTTTGACCCCACTCGCAGAAGAGCGTAGGTATTGGTAGGTCACGCGTCTGAGGGTTAACTAACAATGTAAAGATCAACAAGCCACTGACACATATGTTCAGATTTGATTTATTTAAGATTTTTTTGTTTTTCTGTCTTAAATCCACCAGCCATTTTCATATTATACCAACATTTGCAGCAATCTGAGCCTTTTTGGTAAGATTACATAGGAAATGTCAGACTAGAGTCATTTTATTGTACCCGAAACAAGTTTCCTTTTTATTTTGAAAGTATGCAAAAAAACTAACTTTTTTTTGCAACTTTCACTGCGTTCTGCAACTTAATTGCAACAAATATCTGAAAGACATCACAAGTTTTATTGCAACTTTTTACAAAAGCTCCCGTGAAATCAGGCATTTTGGGCCATGACAATTTCCAAAAAAGGCTGCGAAATCCTTGAGGGGCCTGAGCAATGTGTCTGAGTGTTTGCATGTGCCGGCGTGAGGGATCAGAGTAGTTGCGTCAGGTGTGTGCCGTTGTGATGGTGGGGGATGGGGAAACCACTGCAAGCATGCACGGTAATAGTGGAGTTTTTCCATCTTGCGATGATCCAAATTGTAAGTTTAAAGATACGTTGTGCACAGGGTTGAAAATTCACTTTTTCGTCCACCAGCCAAACGGCTAGTGAATGTTGAAATTTGACCAGCCGCTGAAAAGATTACAATTGTTTTTTGGCTGGTAAATGGTGCTAATTTTGAATCCTGGTTGTGCAGTCATCATCATTTTTGTATCATCATCATTTGAATGTTTAGGCCTTTGACGATGCTGGTTTTCAGCATGCCGCAATTGCCATTTATCAATGTGTTTCAGCAGTGTGAGTGAAATTGACATTTATCTTGAGCCGTTTGATTTGGTGGTATTATTTAAATGTACTTGAAGCGGCAAGTTTAGATGATTGGGGAGGGGGGGTGACTTTCCTGCAATATGTCACATTTGAGTATTTGCAATATGTGACCGTCTCTGTTTGTGCTGTTCTTTTGCATTGTGGCATGTGCTCTCGTGAGGGATCACAGGTGTGTGATGGCGGGGGCTGGGGAAACCACAGCATGGGAGTATGCAAGGTGAGCTGTTGGAGTTGTTTGAGTGCAAACAACAGAGTCTTTTTGTTTGACGTGGCGTTATGAGGAGCTAGTGAAGTGACTGAGTGAGTGAGCGTCTTTATGTGTGTGTTGGCTTTACTGGTACTGACTGGGAACGCAGACACATGGTGGTGACATGTCTGTATGAAGGCCACACAGTACTGGAGCGACCTACTGCGTGGGCGTTGGGGCCGCGCCCCGTCCGGGTGTCCCCAGCCGGCGGACTCCAGTCCGGTCGACTCCTGTGTCTTTGGCCGCCGAGGCTGCCGCCTCAACGAGCTCCAGCTGGATGCTCGTCAACCTGCAGGCTGAACCTGCTTCAGTCACAGCACAGCAAGGCAGCTCAGCATACTCCCTGACTTTTCCTGTTCCTTTCTTTCTATCATTGCAGGACCATCAACAGAGGAGACCTGGTGGAGTACATCACCACTCACTACAAAGGCCCCAGAATAGTGCTGGCCGCTGCCGGAGGTCAGAACTGCTCTTTTGCTCGCTCTCGTACATCTTTCGGCTTCTTCTAAACGTGTGTGTCTGTGTGTGTGTGTGTGTACACATGTGTCTGTACCTGTACACGTGTGTTTGCCTGTGTGTCTGTCTCTTGATGTGTGCGCATGTCTGTGCATGTGTATGTCTGCCTGTGTGTATGTACATGTGTGTACATGTGCGTTTTTCTCTCTCTCTCTCTCTCTTTAGGGGTTTCGCACAACCAGCTCGTCGATTTGGCCCAGCATCATTTTGGAAAACTCCCCGCCGCGTGTCGCAGGGAAGCCCCGGCGCTTCCTCCGTGCCGCTTCACGGGAAGCGAGGTAAGTCGAGTGTCAAACGTGTGTCCTGACTGACCCGCGGTGCACAATCCAACCCGTCGACGTTCTCTTCCCGTCTTTTCAGATCCGCGTGCGCGACGACAAGATGCCTCTGGCTCACATCGCCGTGGCCGTGGAGGCGGTCGGATGGCCTCACCCTGACACCGTCCCGCTCATGGTGGCCAACACGCTCATCGGGAACTGGGACCGCTCCTTCGGCGGAGGAGTGGTGAGTGGCGATAAAACCTCGGTCCGATTCGCTTGACTTTTTGTTTGTTTGTTTGATCGATTTGTGTCCTTTGCCGACCCAGAATCTGTCCAGCAAACTGGCTCAGGTGGCCTGTCGGGGAAACCTGTGTCACAGCTTCCAGTCCTTCAACACCTGCTACACGGACACGGGCCTGTGGGGACTCTACGTGGTGTGCGAGCCCGGCACCGTCGATGAAATGATGCGCTTCGCTCAGATGGAATGGTGAGCGACCGCCAAATGGACTCGCGCCGCGCAAACTGTCGCGGGGTCTAAACGTCTCGTCTCTCCCCCTCCTCAGGATGGCTCTTTGCACCAGCGTGACGGAAAGCGAGGTGGCGCGAGCCAAAAATCTGCTCAGAACCAACATGCTCCTGCACCTCGACGGTAAGTACGTCGGGCCGCGCCCGCCGAAGATCCCCGAGCGACGACTGACTACATTTTTCCTTTTTCTTTCTTTCTTTGCCCAGGATCCACCCCCGTCTGCGAGGACATCGGCAGACAGATGCTGTGCTACGGTCGCAGGATCCCTCTGCACGAGCTGGAGGCCAGAATCGATGCGAGTTAACGCCGTCGTCTCTTTCCAATGACGGTCCGGTTTCGACGAATCCCGCGAGTTGCTAATTGTTTTCTGCCCTTCCGCAGGCCGTCGACGCCGCGACCGTCAAAGACGCGTGCACCCGATACATCTATGACAAGGCTCCCGCCGTCGCGGCGGTCGGTACGTACCTTTAAAGGCCGACTTTGGTTTTACCCACGTGTTTTTTCTGACCGCGTTGTAAACCTTTTCCTTTTCGTCTCAGGTCCCATCGAACGGCTGCCCGACTACGACCGCATCCGCGGCGGAATGTTCTGGATGAGGACCTGAACGACGGACGGAGGACTCCGAGGACAGACTGCACATGGACACGCCTGCTGTATTTATGTAGCTTCTTTAATACAAAATAAAGACCGACACGACAATGTTAAAACAACAGATGCTATCGTTGGTGATTCTTGTCATTTTTTACTCTTGCCCGCGACGTTTTCCTGTGCGGCTTTCTTGGCTTTAACCATCTCCACCAGCTCCTGTCGGACAAAAAAGAAAAGAAAAATGTGTTAGGACACCGATACGCCATTTCGTGGTCTCTCGCGTAAACCTTTGTGTCTTTATTAACAAAAATGGTTTTCTCTGGCCGATCGATTAATGCTGCCGGTTTAGTTTGGCCGATGTGTGCTTGTTTTTAAACCGCTGTTTGAAAGATAAAATGTAACACTAATACACACAGAACTTTTCAACGAAAACATTTACTGAACACTTCACCAATCTACACTTGTATACTTCAATTAAAAATGTATAATGTATGAAAAATATATTAAACAAAATGGGTAAGAAGAAAATAAACTGTCAAATAAACCTTTCAATGAAAAAATAAACTTTAGTGCACTTGGCAGCATTTATTAAACTTCTGAGAATACAAATCTGCAAGCTTCACAGAAAGTGACGTTATTAATCTCGACACTATTTCCTCCCAACTCCTGTTGAATCACATAAGACTAGGGCTATCTAAAGTCAGTTCTTGTTCACCTCGTTTGTTAGATCATTGTTCATTTGTTGAAGTGTTTTCTCTGTGTTTTGGGGACCCTACTGTTAGCCTAGCTACATGTCCTGTTGACCTCATTAGGATCTTATCTGAGCACATTTCTGTCATTCAAACAACTCTTGGTTGTAATTTAAAACTCGTCCAGCCAATTTAATAAAATGAAGGGTTTTATTCGTGCTCGAGTCTACAGATGCAGTTAATGGATACAGGCACGGAGAACTGAAGGCTCTGTTAGCAACGGTTAGCTCCGTTATAGGAGTGGATGAGACTGCCACGGACAGGGGCAACAACCAGACTGATAAATGACATTCGGGGAGCTTCCGCAGCGGTCTGGCCGCGGTGTTTTGTACGGTTTTATTAGTACAGTTAACAGGGTTCGTACGCATTTTAAACTATACTTTTCCGTGACTTTTCGGCAAATTTCCATAATTATGTATTCCTGAAAATGTCAGTCGACATTGTACAATAACAATACAAATCAGTGTTAAAGTTTACCCTCAGAGGTTTAACAATAAAATGAATGACAATTTATGTGGTTCATAGCGGGATTCGTAATATCGCGCCCCGAATAGAACGTTGAGGTTAAGACGACGTGAAATACATTTATTAATCATATATTATTATGCCGTGTTTAAAAAAAAAAAAAACTTTCTGGGTCTTTTTATGTTTCCAAAACCTTTCCAGGCCTGGAATTTGCATTTTTCAAATTCCAAAACTTTCCCAGGTTTTTTCAAAAACGTACGAACCCCGAGTTAATCCCAAGGCAACAACACCAGCAACATGCTACTGCTAACGGTAGCGTCTGAGCCTGAAGTGACTGTGCGAGACACACGGCGCGAGAATTCACGACGGGAGGGGCTGGCGGCAGCTGGTCTGGGCGCGCTGTAAAAAATGTCGCCTATTCATGTTTTAAACACTAGGCTGCCCGCAGATGCGCCTGCCCATCAATCGGCTCGATGTACTGGGATATCGGCCGATGCTGATTATGTAAAAAAACGTTCGACCTCTAGCCTATATACAGATCAGTCTCAGGATGAAACTTGTAGTTCTGAAAGTCAAGTTGCACAACTTAAGGTCATGTTTATGTATGTTTAATGTATGCCTTAGTGTGAGGTTGATGTCATTTCAGAAAATGTTTTCTTTAAACAATTTACAATGTAATACGGCACTTGAATGCACTCCATACGTTTAGTTTTTTGAGAGATGATATCGTAAGCAATGTAGGCAACAAAAATGTAGCTTTTTCCGAAAATTTAACCAAACTATTGTTTATTATCGCTCTTCGATAAAACAAAAGTATTTCTTAATCGATAGAATAATCGGTGGAATCAGGGCTCCAGACTTTCTCTGGCTCCAAAATTTTAGGGGCGCAACAAGAAAATGTAGGGGCACACACCGTAAATCAACATGCTAACCAAATATTCACATTTCTACTAATTTCCACTGTATTACTAATCAATACTTTCATAATTGATGCAGAAATTACAATGTGCTGTTTCAAATTCAGTGTCACTTTTGAAGATGCAACATAGGTTAACCGACAGCACCATCATTAAAAATATATATGTGGTTGTGTGTGTATATATACCAGCTCTAGTCTACAATTACAATGAATTCAACTTAAAATTAAACATGCATTATTTATGCTACTACTGAACAGATATCGGTCCCGATACCTGAAATTCGGTTCCGTTACTCAACGGTACCTTTTTTTAGGTACTTTCCCTCTATAATTACAAAACAATTATTTCAGTTGTAAAACATATTGTCAAACCTATTTATCCTATGTACTTAGAACATTATGTTATTTTATTAGAATGTTACACTCGAAAGAAATTAAACAAAAATAAAAATAAAACCCCTCCCTCTCTCCTCCCAAACCCATCCCTACACCCTATTAAATTGAATAATTATTCATTTCTTACTCACTGTCACTTTTATTCTTGTATTTGTATATTGTTTTTTAGCCTGTTTTATTTTCATGACCGTTTTTAACTGCTGCTTTAACTGCAAGTTGCCTTGCCTTACAACCTCAGTCTGTCGGTCATTCACCAGGGCACAGAACCACCGTTGTGCCTGCTACATCGACAGCACCGAGACCGCATTCGGCTCTCCATTATTATCTCCAATATCATATCGCAGCAAACGCCGTCTGCGTGAAGTTTTGAAGAACTGTAACCACGCTTGAAACCGCTTTATCGGCATTTCCGTGACTCGCTGTGACTTCAACTGAACTGCAGAGCCGACGTAGTTTGCGCCGTCCGCAGCTGTGCGTGCGCGTGCGTTTGTGTCAGAGCTCCGCTCTCTGTCAATTTTCAGAGAGGACAGATAAGCTTGAGCTTACGCGCTCTCAGGTACTGAAATTTCTACGTTTAACGTGTAAAAAAGGGGGCAAATTTACTGGTCGCACATGTGCGACTGGATGTAAAATTCAGTCGCGCGCTCTCAAATTTTGGTCGCAGTCTGGAGCCCTGAGAATGCTCGATTACTAAAATAATCGAGGGTTACGGGGTTCGTACGCCTTTTCCGAGGTCAAATTCGAGCTTTGTCCGTAGTCGTACGCAGTCAAAATTATTATTTAGCGTTTTTATCGCATTGACAGAATGCTATCAACGGCCAAAATTGTGTTTCGTAACAGAAGGATACTTAAGCGAAACGCAACTTTTATTTTTCAAAACGTAGACTTTGCTCGCTATCTAACCTGCCCGAGTCGACGTAAAAACAATTACCCCGAACGAAATCGCTCGACGGGTTCGCTTCGCTGACCTCGAATTATCACCTTTAAAATGTTTAATCTCTCCGCGGTTCCTGACGTAACGTACGGTAAGACGGCTTTGAGCCAAATGACACGCGGCTGGGTCGTTCTGTGTCAAATTAGACTAAATCCAGGAAAACGGTTGCTGCGCCCTCTTAGACTTTGCTTAATGTCAGTCTTTTCACACTTTCTTCCAAATCTAGGGCACGCCGTACTTTACCGTAATTTCAAGGGCTGAAAATATAAAGACATAGGATTTGAACAGAAATATTTTACAGGCCTTGGTTTTGGGACACATTCTTGATAGAGACGAGGTTTGAGACGGGACAGATTCCATTTTAACCCAGAAGACTGACAGTGCACAGGCACCTGCCTGATAAATAGCCTATATTATGTAATTGAAAAAAAAAAAATGTATTTCATTGCCAAGACATATGGGCAATATTATGACGTTACGCCTAAATTTACTGTCCGACTGCATTTTCTCCAGTTAAAAATGGTCTAGATTTATAGAAAAAAAAAACTATTTATATTTAGTATCTCTCCCCTTTATGTAACCACATTCATTTTTCAAAAATCATACGGCATTTCTCATTTTTTTGTTCACCGAAAGTGTCAAAATATCATGGGGTGCGACCGGTCGGGCACGACTTCTATTTTGGAAACTTCTGGAAATTTATTTAAAAATGTGTTTTGTAGTCTCGTATAATATTACAGTGCTCTCGTATTGATATTTCTGTCATAATATACAAATGCGCATTTTATGAAATATCACGCGGTGCGACCGTCAAGAAATTACCATTTTGGAGCTTTTATTTTGAATTCCACTGAAAGACCGGAAGTTGCACCGTACACCAGTTTGCAAAGGACCCTTGAAAGCAACAAGCAGGTTCGTAACAAGGGGGTAAGCTTCTCCTCGCAACGCGTACCTCCTATGGCGCCATTTTGATGCTAACACGCATTTTTAATTTTTTCACTGAGTGTGGAGGGAGAGGAGACAGACGGAGGAAAATTGTATTATTACTGAGAAAAACGTTGTACTATTTGCTTAGTTTTTTGTTTATTTTAATCCTCCGGTAGCCTTTAGTTTCTAGAAAAAGCCAGCACCTACGCAAATCCACGTACCTGCGCGTGGAGGACTACACCTTTTCTACGAGTAGCTAGTAAACATTAGCTTCAGCAGGCTAACGCCAGCTCCATGGCTACATCTACACGTGGCGAGTCCCCACCTCCCCACAATATTTCCTCGTTGCTTGAAAAAGCAAACAAAGAAATTGCTGACCTTAGGGAAGAAGTTCGTCGGCTCTCCGAGGACTTAAAAAGCAAAGATGCCTTGCTAACCGGCTACCTAGACGTTGCTCAAAGTCAATCGCTCCAAATCACAACCCTCTCGGCGGCACTCCAAGATACTGTGCTTTGGGACCCATCTACCTGCCCGCACCCATCTTCCAGCTCGACTCCGACCGTCAAGCCATCCTGGACTACAGTGGTTCGCGCCCGAAAGAGAGCCTCGGGTAGGGCTCCATCGCCTACTGCCCTCAGCCTCTCCTGTCGAAGCCGAATGTTCCCCCGGTAACGGCAGACGTGGTTACCCAGGCTCGCCCCGCTTCAAAGCCGACTGACCAGCTGTCATCACAGAGGAGCACCACTGCCTCGCGGCGAAAACTTCCGAGGGATGCAGACGGTCCGGTGGCCCCCCCCTGCCTGAACCGGCCAAACGACAACGCTCCGCAAATACAATCTCCCCCACCGAACGGTAAGCAATATTCCTCTTCTTTTCCTTGTCCATCTCAAACCGACACTGGCTGCGCTGTTCCTGCCACCGGCCATTCACGTCCGCCCACTCCTCGCCCGCTTTTCGCCCCAATCACATTGATTATTGGTGACTCCGTCACCCGGGATGTAAGGTTTTTTTAATGCTGTCACACGCTGCTTTCCTAGAGCAAAAGTTGCAGACGTCCTGGCTAAAGCTGTGGCCCTAATACCCTCACTCCTGACCTCTGTTATCCGCATCGTGGTCCATTGTGGACATAACGACGTGTCCTATCAGCAGAGTGAACGCACAAAGAAAGACTTCGGCACTCTGATTGAAGCTCTAAAAAGCACTGTGAAAAAGATTTTTTATTTCGGGCCCACTTCCATCTCTACGTCGCAGAGCATGCCTTTTTAGTAGACTATTCGACCTTAACGCCTGGCTCCAGCTTACATGCAACAAGCACAAGATGGGTTTTATTGACAATTTCAATCTGTTCTGGAAACGTGCTCCCTGTTTAGCAGGGATGGGATTCACCCCGATAGACGCGGCAGCCAGATGCTATGCGAGAATCTGCGGCTCGCCGTGCAGACGCAAACCTTCAAATGACTGTTTGTACCCCGTAAACACATGCACAAGCCCACCTCCCAGTCATATTCTCCCATAAGCTCTCACTCCTTTACAAATAACCCTGCTAACCCAGAGACCAGTTATATCATTCCAGTAAGAACCAATAATATCAGTAATCAGAGGCACAGCGCTACATGCTCCTCTGCACTACATTTTGAGCAACCATCCATTTACAACCCCATAGTCACGGTGTCTGTCCCCCGGCTGAGACCGATTAAATCAAACGCTAACAAAAGAGCTGCTATACTCAACAACCTAATCGGAATTAAAACAACCACTGCAAGGATAGAACAGAATAGGAAAATCAAATGTGGACTATTAAATATTAGATCTCTCTCGTCTAAAGCAATATTGGTAAATTAATTGATATCACGTAACCAAATTGATTTACTCTGCCTCACCGAAACCTGGCTGGGCCGTAAAGAATAGGCTCAGGCCGAGGAGGGGGAGTTGCAGCCATATTTGACACAAGCCTGTTAAATTAAATTCTAAGTCGTTCGAAAGCCTTGTTCTTAATCTTCAACATCCAACATGGAAAACGGTACAGCCAATTATATTTGTTGTTGTTTACCGAGCCCCAGGTCCGTATTCTGAATTTTTATCTGAATTCTCAGAGTTTTTATCATGTGTAGTCCTTCAATCAGACAAAGTACTTATTGTAGGTGATTTTAATATCCATGTGGACGTTGACAGCAATAGCCTTAGTACTGCTTTCAATTCACTGCTAGATTCAATTGGCTTTAGTCAGAGGGTGCATAAGGCCACGCACTGTTTTAACCACACCCTCAACCTTGTGCTACAATAGGGCATCAAAATTGACAATTTAATAGTATTTCCGCAGAATCCTCTATTATCTGACCACTTCTTAATAACTTTTGAATTCCTACTACCAGACTATACGAAATTAAATAAAAGTTTCTACACTAGATGCTTATCTGACAGTGCTATAGCGAAATTTAAGGAAGACATTCCGACAGCACTTAATTCAATGTCGTGCCTTAATTATCCCTTAAAATAACAGAGGACCGTTATGTTGGCTTTAGTCCCTCCCAAATTGATAACTTTGTAGACGGTGCTACGGCCTGCCTACGGACTACTTTAGACTCTGTTGCTCCTCTCAAAAAGAAGATGATGAAGCAAAGAAAACTAGCACCTTGGTATAACTCCCAAACTCGCAAATTAAAACAAATCTCACGAAAACTTGAAAGTAAATGGCGCTCCACCAAACTGGAAGAATCTCGTGTAGACTGGCAAGACAGTCTAAAAAAATTACAGGAGGGCCCTTAGAAATGCCAGATCAGACTATTACTCAATACTAATAGAAGAAAATAAGAACAACCCAAGGTTTCTTTTCAGCACTGTAGCCAGGCTGACAGAGAGTCACAGCTCTGTTGAGCCATCTATTCCTATAGCTCTGAGTAGTGGTGACTTCATGACCTTCTTTAATGATAAAATTATAACAATTAGAGAAAAAATTCATCACCTTCTGCCCACAGCTTCAAACAACTCACTATTGGGCGCAGGAGGGCTGGAGAGAATGATAAGACCTGATACATACTTGACAGACTGCTTTTTACCTTTAGACCTTCAACAATTAATGTTAAGGGTCTCTTCAGCTAAGCCAACTACTTGTCTCTTAGACCCCATTCCAACGAGGCTACTTAAAGAAGCACTACCCGTGGTCAACACCACATTATTAGACACAATCGATATGTCTTTATTAACAGGTCATGTGCCACAGTCATTTAAGTAGCTGTGATAAATCCTATTCTGAAAATATTGTGCTGGGACCCAAGCACCACCGAACTTCATTATCTAAAGATATAGCTACCCTAGATGGTATTGCCCTGGCCTCCAGCACTACTGTTAGAAATCTAGGAGTCATTTTTGATCAAGATTTATCCTTTAACGCCCACTTAAAACAAACCTCAACACCAGCTTTTTTCCATCTTCGTAACATTGCCAAAATCAGGAACATCCTATCTCAAAACAATGCTGAAAAACTAAAAAGAGATCATATTTCTCCTGTATTAGCTTCTCTGCATTGGCTTCCTGTAATATTCAGGATTGAATTTAAAATCCTTCTCCTGCCCTACAAAGATCTAAATGGTCAAGCACCATCATATCTAGAAGAGCTCTTAGTACCTTATTGTCCCACTAGAGCACTGCGCTCCCAGAACTCAGAGCTACTTGTGGTTCCTAGAGTCTCTAAAAGTAGAATGGGAGCCAGAGCCTTCAGCTACCAGGCTCCTCTCCTGTGGAACCAGCTCCCAGTCTGGGTTCGGGGGGCAGACACCGTCACCACATTTAAGAATAAACTGAAAACCATCATCTTTGATAAAGCTTATAGTTAGGGAGTGAGGAGTTGCAGCGTAGTAGAGTAGAGGGAGGCAGGAAGTACAGCCCGTTCCGGCAGGGGAGAGTACGAGCCCGGTCCAGGGCCCCTCTCTTTAGCCTGCCTCTCTTAGTTATGCTATTATAACTCCAGACTGCTGCTGGGGAAGTTCCTTCCTTCCAAGGACACAATGAGCTGCTCCCTCTTCTCTCTTTTCACTAGTCTCCTTTTGTGTGCATCTTAGTCCCAGCAATACTAACCTAGCTCTGGGGAGTTTTCTCCCCGGAGTCCCTATGTTTCTTCTTCACCCAGAATATCGTCTTGGAATAGGGTGGCACCTAGACCGGGGTCTCGGGTGCAGCTGTCGCTATGGACCTACTACACCCTGCTACGCTCTGCGATTCCCCGCAGTGTCCGACAGCGTCCTGCTGCGTCCAACCGCATCCACCCAGGCTGCTGTGCCACACCACACCCCACAACGCCCTGCTGTGCCCTACTATGACATGAACTGCTACGACTACCACTGTGGCCACTGTTCCACTATCTTTATTGTGACTATTATTGCCACCGTTCATCACACCCCCAACCGGTGCCGTCAGACACCGCCTACCAAGAGTCTGGGTCTGTCCGAGGTTTCTTCCTAACAAAAAAGGGAGTTTTTCCTCGCCACTGTCACACTAGCTACTGCTAATGCTTGCTCTTGAGGCAACCATTGTAATAGTTGGGGCTTTGTAAACTACAGAGTGTGGTCTAGACCTAGACAGACGAGAAGAGAACTAATACAATGTCTATATGATATGGACGACATGGTGAATTATAATTACTGTCGAGTTAAAGTGGGTAGAGATTCTCTTTACTGAGGACGCCATCACAGTGGAAGGCCCCCTAACTAAGGGAGTAATTAGGAGTATTCCTTCAAGGACGAAGGGAAGCAGTGGAAGTGATTCACTGCTGGAAGTGTGGTCAGGAGCACTCACGCTCAGTTGTACACCAAACATTTTTGTCTGTATTTTACTTACTTCATATGTTGTTTTTCTAAGGGGGGCTTGCCTGCTGCTGTCGGGGATATGTTGTACAGTCAGTTAATACAACTAAATGCAAAATGAGCCAGTGAAAATTATTTCTTTTAATGTAAACGGGGTCTTGAATGTGATTAAGATGAGTAAGATACTGTCTAAACTAAAGAAAGAAAAAGCCCAGATTGCCTTACTTCAGGAGACACACATGAACCAAGCGGATCACTTGAGGCTGAAAAGAAAGGGTTTTAAATATGTATTTTCCTCATCTGTCAAATCTAAACATAGGGGGGGTGTGGCTACACTTATCTCTAGTGCACTCAACTATGAGCATATCTCTGAAATTAGTAATGATGAAGGCAGATTTGTCAGGGTAACGGGAAGGATAGAGGGGTCTGAAATCACAATATTAAATGTGTATGCCCCACCCGGGAGTGATTGGGTATTCTATAGGAATATTTTTGATTTAACGGTGGACTCTCAGGGCACAGTTATCTGTGGGGGGGGGACTTTAATTTTAGGCTCGATCCCAAACTAGACTCTTCCGATCCGACTAACCAGACTAGCCCACTCATACGAAAAGTTAACTCTTATATGGTAGAAATGGGGATAATAGATGTGTGGAGAGAGCTATACCCATCTACCAAAGATTACACACACTATTCAGGTTCATTTAATGTCTATGCTAGGCTGGATTACTTTTTTATGTTTAATGTGGATAGGTTTAAGATTAGGGAATGTGACATACTAACAAGGGATTTATCTGATCATAGTCCTATCTATGTCTCTGCAGGTGGCTAGGAAAAAGCAAAACACTCTGTTCTATTACTTCTCACCTAAAGAGAACCAAAGGGCAAAAACTAGCAGATCTACAGACGAATTTAAAGCTGAAACAACAGGAAGACATAAATAACCCAGACCCCACTGTAAAGCAGGAAATCAGGAAAATACAGGGTGAAATCAATGATATTTACACTCAGGAAGCACAGAAGAATCTAATTTTCTTGAGGCAGAAATACTATGAGATAGGAGGGAAATCAGCAAAATACCTGGCGTACAAACTACGTAAACAACAGGAGGAAAGCACAATATACAAAATTAAGAACCCTAAGACTAATACACTGGAAACTAAATTGGAAAGGATCCAGGAATGTTTTGAGATTTTCTTCAGGGATCTATACTCACAACATAGCGCTTCTGAGGAGGCTTGCATTGATACCTTTCTTAGCTCTCTAGACTTACCCTCACTCTCTGACTTTCAAAATGAGAATTTAATAAAACCGATCTCAGTGGAGGAAATTAATGCCGCCATCACCAGACTAATGTCTGGAAAGGCAGTTGGGCCGGACGGGTACAATTCTCAGTGGTTTCGCAGTCTAAGGACAGAACTAGCTCCACTATTACTAAAAACATTTAATTACATCCTACACGAGGGACAAATCCCCCCCTTTTGGAGGGAGGCAACGATTTCAGTAATCCCGCAAAGAGGGGAAAGATAGACGAGAATGTGGGAATTATCGACCGATCAGTGTTCTCAACAGACTACAAACTGTTCACCTCTATTCTTAGCCGTAGACTGGAGAAGCTGTTACCTGACCTCATTAATTTAAACCAGACTGGTTTTATTCATCACAGACAAACGACTGATAACATCAGAAGAACACTACATATCTTAAGTCAAATACAAAAGGACAAAACTCAATCAATTATAGGGAGCCTGGATGCTGAGAAAGCTTTCGACTCTGTCAAAAGGTAAATGGGAAAGGGAATCAGGGCTTGAGATTTCTGAGGAGGCGTGGGGCAATATCGGGTCCTGCCAGTGGACAACATCCAACTCTATGAGCTGGAGAGAGCATTGCTGGAAGAATATTATTAGATATTTCAAGACACCGTATCAGGAGAGGTATAAAGGTGCACATATGCCGTGCTGGAGACAATGTGGCTCGACTGTCGCTAACCATTATCATATATTCTGGGAATGTCCCAAGTTAAATGTTTTCTGGAGGGGTATCCAGGCTTCCTTAAACATGGTTTTCAACACTCAAATACCTCTGAGCTTTGATGTTATGTACCTGGGTCGCGTCTCTTTTTTGGAACGTAGGAGCGAGATAAAGTTGATGCAATTACTCTTGGTGGCATGTAAGAAAACAATTACAAGGAGATGGTTAAGCCCGATCCCGCCTACCCTGGATGATTGGATTGGAACTACTCTAGAGATATTTAGGATGGAAAAATTGACCTACCAATTAAGAATCCAAAAGGACAAATTCTACCAAATTTGGAACAACTGGATTTCATTCATAGCTCCCACGAGAACAGACTTTTGATCTCACTGGTAATATTGTTTTGTAATTTACCTATTTAATTTCTGACTGGTTTTTGATGCTTATTTTTATGTCAGCAGCAGCAGGCAGCCACCCTGGTTCCTGTTCATAGTTTCCTGTAACCTGTTTTATCTGTAATGTAATTAAGCTGTTTCAGAGTTCTCTTTAAGTGAACACGTGGACCTCGTCTGGCTCTGTCTATCCCGGGCTAACTGTCAGTATTCTCCTTAAGAGGATAATGAGTACCTACTGACGATATTCTATCTCAATTGCTGTGAAATCTAAGTTATTAGAGGAGAATGGATAAACACTAAGGATGAACGTCAGCTGATCCACGATCCATGACTATACTTCCTTTGGCCCCACATGCCTGGATGTCTGGTGATGCACTTATTCTGGACTCAAAACAAACAAAACTGGAAGGACATGTGTTGTTATTTCTACTAATGTCGCTATGCTGGCATATGTCTCTGTTCTTTCCAAATAAAGATATAATTTAAAAAAAAAAAAAAAAAGTTTAATTACTAATGTTAACTAGCATTTTAGTTAGCAATAATTAGCCTGTGCCTATGTTATCTCCTTACATATACCTACGCTCTCCGTCTCTGCTAGATTGGGAATGATTGAGATTTCTCTTGGCACAGCTACCAGAAGACTTCCAACTTTCAGACAGGTTGCTCACGTCACATTTACGTCGTCTCTCTCAGTTGGAGGCTGCTCGGTAACGCTCGGTGCTCACCGCAAAAGTGCTTCTAATATCCTTCGCTGGTCTCCGTCCAGAGCAATGGGATCTGTTGGTCCATTCTTATATACTGTCTATGGTTTGTAACCCTCTCTCATATTTTGAAGAAAATAACTTTTTTGAATGGCTGGTATGTAGTTTCTACTTTTGGATGTCATGTGGTATGACCTCAAAATTTAATTTGTTAATTTATATTTACAAATTTATATTTTGATAGAAAATGTCATAGTGCCCTTTCGCGAGAAACTAGCTAGTTTTATTTAGGTGGCCGAGGCTGTGCCTGTAAATTTTGACTGAATTTTAAAAAAAATCATGTGGTGCGACCATTGATCATGTATCAGTATCACAGGTCACTTAACGGCATCAGGTTTTATGCTCTTCTATTCTTTTGATGGTTTGTATACAAATAGTAATTCATTTTAATATTCTATAAACAAGATTTTAAGGCTTTTCACGATTTTTTCATGTATTTCAGAGACAACGGTTTTGTACAATATAATGAAAACAATACAGAAAAATACCATTTTATTAATAATAATAATAATAATATATTATTTTAATCCATTTTATCAGATGCCACTGCCAAGTAAAGTAAAGACTGCTCGCCACAGAGAACGCATCAATTCCGACCCTGCGGCAAGAGCAGAGTACCTTGCCGGGAGAAAAGAAAGTTTGTTGTAAAATGCAGAAAATGAAGACAATAAATTGAAAAGCAACATGAACTACATATTGCTCTTGTGTGGAGGACATGCATTTTTGCATTAAAATATTCATCTACTGTCATTTGTCTAAAAGAAAACACTACGCCGTAGATTTATGACGTGACGCTACATTTGTTTCAGCTACCAGAGAAGAAAACAGCAGGGAAAGATGCACTATGTTAAATCAAGTGAGCTGCCTGGTAGAGAGAAAAACAAGCAGAGAGAGAAATGGAGGGCTGCATCCGGTTCCTATAGAGATAGGAAAAAGATGGCGAATGCAACATCCCGCCAATTCTGCTCGATGTAGCTATAGCTCCAGAGCCATCCGACAATGCAGGTCAACCTATCTTAGACCCAGAACCTTTTAATGAGGATTTTAATCCGCCAGTCGCGTCCACGCCAGAGAGAGGAGAAGGGAACGCTAGAAAAGCAGGTCTTGTATCTGAGGAAACAGCTGGCAGAAATGAGAAAACTAAAGGATAAATGTAGAAAGAGAGAGAGAGAGGAGATTGACGGCAAGACAGAGTCAAGGCCTAAATAAACAGAAAGTACAAAGAAGAGTTCTAACAAAGCCCCTCTTTGAGCTCCATGCGCAGTATCAGACTGAGGTCGAACAACATCTGTCCGTGTCTTACAGACAATTTGTTCGAAGGCGGCCATTTTACATCACAGAGCCCAAGTCCGGGGACCGAGATACCTGTGCGTGTTCAGAACACGAAAACATCCGTCCGTTGGTGAACAAACTTACCAAGAGAGGGCTGCTGAAGACAACAAGCATCTCCAAGTTAGTGGGAATCATTGTATGTGACCCCAAAAATAAGGAACGTATGGATCGCGTTTGTCCCGAGTGCTGCTTTGACAAAGTTGAATTTCCTGAAACGGACGGTATTACGGTCTCTTGGGAACAACGGGAGCGGGTAACTTCAACAAATGGAGAGAAAACCTTTGCAAATGTCGTAAAGCGCACACATACAGGGCCAATACAGGAATTGAAAGAGCTGTTCCAAAAAAAGCTAGAAGCTTTAGCCGTACGTCAGTTCAGTTGGATCCACCAAACGGAGCAGTTTCGATACAAAAAGCAAAATCTCGCTGACTTCTTCGCATCGATTTCTCGGAGAACTACGCGTGCGAGATGAGCACGGAGATACAGGCTTATCGTTTCGGAGGCAGTCGAAAGCCAGCCACAATCCACACTGCTATCCTCTACGCGGTCCGTGGCACAAAATCATACGCAACGCTGTCAGGCGGCCTCCGTCGTGATGAGCGGGCAGTGTGGGCACACTTGGAGCCCGTACTGGAGGAGCTACGGGCAACCTACCCAAAGATTACAGCTCTGCATATTATTAGTGATGGACCGGTTACACAGTACAGGAACAAAGCAAACTTTTACATGCTTAGTACTGTGCCTTTCCTGTCTGGATTTAAGTACGTTTCGTGGAACTATTGTGAACGATTCCGTGGGAAGGGTGCCCCGTAAAGAGGGAGACCGATCGATACGTTCTACGAGGAGGCGAGCTGCAGACTCCGCGGGATTTGTACGAGATGCTGGCCGAAAAGTCAGGATCGAGCATTCGTCGTCACTGGATAAGCAAAGAGGCGATACAAAAGTATGATGAGCGGATTCCAGGCAAGATGATGGCTGTGAAGGGCACCTTAAAGCATGCAGAAATGAAGACCTGCTTATGCTACCAGCCAGTAAAAGTTGACCTGAGGGACACCGCGTGCCACACTGAGGATGCGTCAAGATATTCTGAGCCACCGATGGAACGAGATAGTCTTCGGGACTTGTGTGGCAAATGTGTGATTGTAACATATGATGAGCTTCCATACATTGGCCAGGTCCTTGAGGTTGTGGGAGAGGATGTCAAGGTCAATGCCATGCGGCAGACAGGAAATAACAACTTATTCATGTGGCCACAAACTCCAGGTGCCATTTTCTACTTAAAGAAGGATGTCCAGCCTGCAACCTCTCGCTGTTCTAAGTTGAGCAGCAATGACTGGGAAAGGTTCAAAAGTTCCTGGGGTTACAGAAATGCCTATACCCCAATTCCAATGGTCCCATCAGAATAAGTAGGATTAGTAAAATGAGCAATTTGATGTTTTAAAAATGTGTTGTTTGTTGTTCTTTCCTACCTTTCCTGTTTGTTTAAAAATGAAAATGGTATGTTGTGGAAATGAAAATTAAATCAGTTAGATTTGAATAAAAATCTGTTTTAGATTTTTGCATGCAATTTATTGCTTCCTAATCTATTGATTTTTGACAAGATATGGTTGCCCCATCATTTGGTGCGACCACACATCGTTTGGCGACCGGAAATGGCAATAACTATTAAAATAAAAATGCAATATGTCATTTCTGAGGCTAAAATATTAATCTCTGATCGAGTATGGTGAAGGGAATTATATTGTTTAGACAACTTTTTCAGTTTTGTGCAATTTACGGGAAAGATGTGTATGTTAACTACGTGTAGGTAGGTGACTGCGAATTCCTAGCTAGCAGTTACTAGCGTAAACAAATAGGCACTCACGTGTACGGTAGGCTACTCGCCCATTGTGAAAAGCTGCACGTCTTTTTTGCAGACTTTACTACAAGAGGCAACTCGTGGGGTTTGTCCCCGTTTAATCCATAACTTGCCGCTATGGCCTACGAAGCAGCTCGATTGGTTGGGGTTAGGCATTTTACCTCGAGCGGTTAAGGTTAGGATAGCCGATTGGTCGGGGGATAGGACCTGAACGGGGGGCGGAGTCGCATATGGAAACAGACTGGCAGATCGCAGTCACACGCGTGCAAGAGCGAGCAAGTTTCATTTTAAGCTCTCCAACATTTTATTTCTCCATTTGATAAACAAATTATTCAGTCAGATAGGTATTTGTCGTGAATGAAGTTCGCTTTTACCGTAAGACTTGAACGAGATCAATTTAAAATCTGTCGGGCATCCTGGGTCGAATCGATATCCTCGCTTAGATCGGACTTAATTTATGAAGATCTCATTTTTACGTCTCCTCCCCCCAATTTGTTGTTTAAGTTACTCAAATGTTTGTTCGCTTCGTATTTTCGGCTCGTCTTTCTTTCCTACTAATTGTATTATTTTTTTTTTCTTCACCATTTTAATTATTGTGTCCGCTTGTATAACCAAGTTCTTTTTTCTAACTTTTTCTTTTTTCGAATTTTTCTTTTTCCTAATTTTCAAATTATGTTCAAGTATGTCATTCCATCCTTTTCTACGTATATTATTTATTTATTTATTTAATTTCTTCTTTAAATCAGAAAAACATGCATATTTGTTGTGCCGTATTACGTACACCAATGTGTTCCTAATAAAAATACTTTCCAAATAAATAACCGTTTACGCGTTAAACGTATCGGACTAAAAGACGACACGGATCGAGCGTAGCGGCGAAAAAGATTCCGTTAGAAATGGATAAAGACAAAGCCGGTATAGCACACTTGCGTTTAGAAAAGCGGGAACGCGAGAAGATAAAGAAACGATCAAACGGCCAGGTACGTTATAGCTCGTATAACTCAAAGAGAAGAGGAGTAGCGATATTAATTAAACGACGTGTGAACTTTGAAATAGAAAACTGCTTTACAGATAAAGAAGGACGGTACGTCTTAGTAGTTGGTAAAATAAGATCAATGGATTTCTCTTTGCGTAATGTATACTATCCGCCGGACGTGGGTCCAGAACCGATGCTCGCGTTAATTGATTTGATTTGGTGGTTGCAAAGTCTACGGGAGTTCTAATAACGGCAGGGGACCTCAACCTGGCGATCGACCGTAAATTAGATTCGTCTAGCGCCGAGGTACATCGGGTAGAGAAAAATGCTAATTTATCGAGGAAGGCCCGTTTAGAAATGGGACTCGTAGACGTACGGAGAGCTCCGTCCCGATCAAAAGGAATATACTTGCTATTCTGGAAGGCGTGGAATTTATAACAGACTAGATTATTTCTTTATATAGAGAAATAATGTAACTCTGGTGAAAGAACGTAAAATTACTTCTATTAATATGTCGGACTGTGCGGCAATTTCCTCGACTGGGGCGAATCCCTACAGAAATATATACGGGAAGGAGCTAAAGCGGTAACGAGAGCACGCGTCATTTCATATTCTTCAGCTAAGATAAAGGAAAGGTTAATTGAAGAAATAAAGGATATAGAAAATAGACCGTATAATAAATAGTGATAAAGATAAACTAAAGCTAAAGGTTAAACGGTCAAAACTAGAGAAGCTACGTACAACCTAAAAGGGAAAAATGAATGCGATTCGCACGACGACACAAATACAACTTTGGACCGCAGTCCTTCAAAATATTACCTTATAAACAAATAAAGAACTCGCACATTACAAATTTAAGGACCGACCAATCTAAAATAATAACCGATAAGGATCAGATTGTAGAAGAATTTGCTCGTTCCTATGAAAACTTGTACAGGCCAGAGGCGAGCGAGGATAAAAGAGCTGTATGGGCTTATTTGAGAAAACTCGAGTACACCCAAAGTAGCACGAGAAAATAATGCAAAGCTAACGAAATTAATTACGCTACAAGAGGTAAATAATTTTATAAAGTTTTTAAAGATCAAATTAGCTCCTTACTAGCGAAAGCATACAATTACACATTAGACACAGGAATGTGTCTACAAACACGGGCGTCGTCCATAATTACACTTATACGTAAAGAAGGAAAAGATGCCTAAGAATGTGCATCTTACAGACCCCTATCGCTTCTTAATGCCGATCGTAAGATAACATTTGCAATTCTAGCCGATAGGTTAAAAGACACTATTACGGATATAATAACAGCCGATCGGTGTGGATTTATACCGGGAAGGATTTTGGCCGATAACGTTAGGCCAACTCTAATTGTATTACTTTTTTTATTTTTATTTTAATTTTATTGACTTTGGATGCAGAAAAAGCTTTTGATTTGGTGAATTGGACCTTTATGTTTGAGACAATGAGGAGCTTTGGCCTAAGTGAGAAATTCTGTCGACGGATACGAGCCCTCTAAAGTAAAAGCAAATGGTACGCTATCGAGGAGATTTAGTATTCTAAGAGGCACCGGACAAGGCGATCCTCTTTCATCATTCATGCTTTCATTTCTTCGCGTTTGGATTACTGTAACGGTCTTTTGACCTGTTTGAGTAAGACGGAGCTTTACCGTCTCCAGGCTGTCCAGAACTCCGCCGCCAGGCTTTTAACTCACATTAACAAAAGAGCACACATCGCGCCTGTTTTGGCAGCACTTCACTGGTTACCAGTCCAGTATAGAATTCAATTTAAAATCCTGGTCCTACATCCCTACGTCTCTGACTCGATACAGCTTCGTACTCCCACCCGTAGTCCGAGGTCATCAGGTCAGAGGCTATTAGTGGTTCCCCGCACTCGTTTTCAAATTAGAGGGGATCGATCATTCCAAGAAGTGGCTCCTAGGCTGTGGAACGTCTCGCCTCCCTCTCTACGTTGTGTGAATTCTGTCGAATCTTTTAAAAAGCAATTGAAGACTCTGCTGTTCAAGCAGGCTTTTAGTTAGTCGAAGGGTTTTTATGGTTGTTTGTTATGTTTTCTATTTGTATTTAAAATGTTCTTGTATTTTAAATTTGTTGTATTGCAATATTGTGAAGCACTTTGTGATTTTTATCTGTGAAAGGTGCTATACCAATAAACTTTACTTACTCACTCTTTCCCCACTTCTGTTAATTAATTAATTAATGCCATTGATTATTCTACACACTCCAATACAGTGATGTAGGTGGTGGTACGAGCCTTAAACTTGGTTTGCGATCCGCTAATTAACACACGGGAGAAGACATCGACCGACATCGATCTTTTTCCCCGCCGAGAAGACGGCTAGAGTCGATCGGAGTTTTTACCGGTATTTAATCGAGGTTTATACTGCATAGAGAAAATTTTGGCGCCCCTTAAAGAGGTTTTAGCCAGCGTCAGAGGAATATCACGAGCGCCAACACGTCTGATTTTCAGCTGCCAGCGTTTGCAGAGTCGGACTGTACCGGACTCTCCAGGTGACCGCGGTGCTCTGGGGACCGGCGGCGCAGCGAGAAAACCGCTGCCGACGGACGCAGAGCTCTCCGTCCGCCGGAGCTCCGACTGCTATCGGTCTGCCGTCTATCGGTATTAAATTGAGACAGTTTCATAACCTGTAAAAATAAAAACGTCTTGTATGTCGCAAGCCGTCATCGGAGCCCCACGCGTAGCGTTCGTCCAATCGGGTGCAGCCGTCGCGCTTGTAGGAGGGTGTGGCCCGTTTTTTTGCTCGTCGGTGGTCAAAGTGAAGAGAAAGTGATAACTGCTAGTGGGTAAGCGGGGCGATCCCTGCCGTGTAAACAAAGTCTATACGCCGCCAGAGAGGCAGGGAGCGCTCTCTCTTCTCGTTGGTCAATGTCAATGAACGCGTCGTAGAACACCAGGCGGAAAAAGACAAAAAATGTCGACACGCTAGACTTTCTGCGAAGCGTCCCGGACGTTAGATCGCCCATCTTTGATTATGTCGCACTACGAGAGGTAAAGATGCGCGCTCGTCGGTCCCGACCCTAGTCATCGGGCACGACTTTGAACGTTTGTCTGCGACGTGTGCGTCGGGTCAAAATCGGGCTGAATTTGCGTAGTCTGATCCTGGCGTTTCACACGTTCCTAATATTTAGTAGGGCTGCTCGACATATAAACATATCATAAACATATCGCGAAAGACGCGCAGATTTAGTTTATAGAAAATATCGGTAAAAAAACTGCACTTTAAAATATAAATCTTTTGTCTTTTCTTAGTGGTGCCTTTTACATTCAATAATAATAATAATAATTAAATTCAAGCAATTTGTTGTTTTTTAGCAAAATACTGAAAGCAGCTGAATCGAGTACACTTTATCTGTTTATTTATCGCAAGTAATATCGCGACATACGACTATGGGATTGCGCATTTTCCTCATCGTGCGGCCCCGATATTTAGTCTGCTCGATTGATATAAATTAATGGAAAAATTAGCGACCCCTTGACGCGACAAACTAAACCGGAAACTGGAACGGTGGCGACGTGACCAGAATCCATACGGTGCAGCGCATCGTCTTACCTTGTATCTCTTCATACAGTCTTTCTTGCTGCGTCCCGGGACGGCAGCAGCGATCTTCTCCCAGCGCTCGGGTGTGCTGACCGGGTAGGTCTTCAGGGCTTGTTCCAGAAGCTTCTGTTCCTCGGTCGTCCAGGAGGCAGTGCTACCGGAGCCTGAGGAACAAGACGCGGTGGGTCAATACGGAATATTTGTCAAACGTTTCCTTCGCTATGAATTCCGTACACGACCACCAGCGCGGTGACGTGTCTGGACTGGACTAGAACTAGTGTGTTTCAGGTCTAGATCTCATTCTCTCGTACAGATGCTGAGCAGCTGTGCAGATACACTCACCGTCAAACCTCTCTGAGGGCACAGCGTTGTCTATGGTGGGCGCCACTGCACCGTGTTCCTTCTTGAACTTCTCAAAGGCTTTCCTGTTTATCTCGTCTTTCTGTACTGGATCTGCGGAGAGGACATTAACAGGACTGATGACCTTCTTGCATGGCAAATACTATTTAACAGAATGTTAATAATGTATAATAAAACATTTCATAAAATGATGTCTAAGCAGACGTGTATGTAATGTTGATTGATTGATTGATTGATTGTACACACATTGTACATAATCAAAGGTTTTGAAAAACAAGTTCTTTTTGCAAGCAGAATCTTTATATATATATATATATATATATATATATTTTTTTTTTTTTATCAACTAATAAGAGAACTTGCAGCATTCCATTCATGCAAAATGGATCTTAAAGTGACTATATGTAACTTTTTAATGTTTCTGAAGCTCTGTAATTTTTCATAAAGTGGTCTTAAATGACCTGTAACGGCCAAAGACAACAACGGTGAAAAGAGCGCCATTTTTATATAGTTTTTAGTAAGGCATCTGCCCGGGTCCGATTTTTCCCGCAAAGTCACAGTTTTCTTTCTAACACCGGAAAGCCTGCATTAGCGTATCCATCCAGCTGGAGGCAGGAGATATTCTCTACGTTTTATTCCTTTTACTCCGCGTTTGTGTTGGCCTGCTATTTTCTTTTCCCTCGTCCCCCTGTAACGTTACTTGTGTAAAGCGTCCGTGGGTTTCGTGAAATGCGCTACATTAGTCTAAGTTCTCATTACGTCGGTCGCTACAACAATCTCTTAATGCTTTGGCTCGTGACCCAGTGACAGCGATACACGGTTTAGCTCACGATACAGCAGGCCGAGTTACCGTATGCGACACCTGAAATGCAACGATGCGTCTGTAACTCATTCTCTTATTGTGAATGAATGATTTTCTGTCTTAGCAAAACATTCATTGCGACTATATGTTACTCTCCGTAACACTAACCCGGTAATACGGCACCCTAAGGCTTTACGACAGCAGGTGTGGTAAAAACACTCCCGCTTACTCAAAGTTACACACGGCCGCTTTAAACGGCCGATTAGCATTAATAAGTGGATTTGATGTAACACGCGACTCAACTTATTTTCTTCCCATTCGAGCTCACCTAGCCGTTGTAGATTCTTGGCTTTGTTGATGACGTCTTTGGCCGTCCTCTTGGTGCCGCTGGTGGAGTGTAGGTTCATATAGTTGGCGATAACTTCCCATCTGGAAGGAAAAACACAATCAAACCTCCAAACGCACTGCAAAGCAGCGCAACGCAGTAAATTGTATTTAAAAAATCACAATCTTTTTACATTTTAACAATTCGGCTGTATACGAATTAGCGGGGCGCTCCGTTGCACCAAACCAAGCGCTTCTCATTTTTCCTCAAGTTACATTTACGGGAGCAGAAATAAAAGATAGAAAAGCAAAAGAGTCGGCAGAAAAGCTTTGGAGAAACAAGTTTGAAAGAAGACAATCCTGTCGGTGGTCAGGAGAAAGAGTTTGTCCAACTCCGGTTGTGACAAAATCAAAGGAGGAAAGCCGAGGTCAGGGCGTACATTTCTCCTGACGTCTATTCTAACACGCACGCCTCGATGCAACCAACCAGGACCCCCTGGCGTCAACGCCTGTTGCGTTGGTCCGTTGCGCCTGCTTTGTATAAATCAGGGCTGGATGCGTAGACTGTATTAGTAAAGCCAAAACATCTGGATTGCCCCCCTGGTGGCTGGCTGCAGTGTAGGTCATAATGTTGGCGGAGAGTCGGCTACGGCTGCGTCCCCGAGATTCTACGTTTCAACATAAAAGCTTGCGTCTGGTCCGCTACGACTTTTTGAACATAAATACGGCAATAATGCTAATGATTACAATTATTTTTTCAGCAGATGTCTCAGTTCCAACGCGATTGTGCTAGCAAAGCAGTTATCGGTTTATATGTGCGGGCGAGATTTATTCAGTTTGGGAAATTCCATAGTAACAACACTAGTGAGCTAGCAAAGCAGTTTTGTGTTTAACATTAAATATGTGCAGGATTTATTCAGTTTGGGAAATCCCACGGTCTCTACAAAGCTGGCCGACTAAACAAGTATGGACTAGAAATTGGCCCGTGTTTTTTTTTTTTTTTTTTGTATTTTAAGAGCGAATTTCTCCACAATATGAATACGGATTGATCATCACTTATTTTGTTGGTAACCGTTGTATAATCGCAATAGGCTATTACACTCTAGGGTACACTTCAGTGATGCTTACGGATCTCGAAATTAAACCCTCTTATGTAACATGGCTTAAACTGATGATGATTAAATGGTCCCTTCACCTCTAAAAAATGTAATTTGATTTTTTTTTTTAAATAAAGTATTGGTTAATAATGTGTATTATTTTTAGTAGGCTATCACATGTGGGTGGCTTCATCGTTATTTATATATTATTTTCTTCAGCTGGCATATGTTTTTATGTTATGCTTGTCCTTTTTTGTACTCTTGTGAATTTGCAAATAAAGAATAAATTTTTTTTATTGTAAATCGCAGGTTTCATCAAATAAACAATACATGTTAACATCAGGGATACAACATCAACATCCACAAATCTGCCAACCGTAGGCTATGTGTGGCTATCGTTAATTTTAGAGTTTATATGGCTTTCAATTGATGGCAACATGCTCAAATTGCATTTTGATTTTTTGACCCTCTGAATTTACCGTTGGACACGACTGGGCATGAGGTCTCCAGGAGTACACCTCAAATACATTTTTCACAAAGATGGTTTCTGTCATTTTAGGTAGCTTTTATCATTTGGGGTTTTTATTAGTTATTCGGGCATCTGGTAAGGATGCTCCCTGGGCGCCTCCCTAGGGAGGTGTTCCAGGAACATCCAGCTGGGAGGAGGCCTCGGGGAAGACCCAGGACTAGGTGGAGGGATTATATCTCCAACCTGGCCTGGGAACTCCTCGGGATCCCCCAGTCGGAGCTGGTTAATGTGGCTCGGGAAAGGGAAGTTTGGGGTCCCCTGCTGGAGCTGCTACCCCCGCGACCCGTTATCGGATAAGCGGAAGAAGATGGATGGATTAGTTATTTGATGCTATAAAAACAGGGTAAACTGTCACGATTGACAGCAGGGATCGACTCGTGATTGGTCAGGCAGGTGGCCGATCGCCACTGCGCCGACTCTGGCTCCAAAATTACAAGATGGCAATCGACATTTAACGAGGCAAGGCAACTTTATTTCAGCAACGAGGCAATTCAAAGTGTTTTACGTAAAACATAAAGAGCAAACCAGGTCAAAGGCTTTTGAATGAGTATTACCAATATATTTTTCTTGTTGACAATGTGGCCCCATTAAGAATGAGGGTCTCCCTCAATGGGCCCCGAGTTTTCAATAAGGTTTGAAATAAAATGAAACAACTACGGCGATCGTGTGTCGGGCTCCCAGCGCTGCTAAAACACTGCTGACCTACACTCAGGCCCCGTTCACACGAATACGCCCGCGGGTGAAAACGACAAAATATTTTATCAGATGTGCCTTTCGTTTAGACTGCGACAAAATTGTCAGCTTTTTGTTGTTCGCTTCACGCCACTAGGGAGAGGAGAGGGAGAGAAGAGGAGGAGAGGGAGAGAAGCAGAAGGAAGGCACGCAGACTTGGTGGTGTTGTGTGGCAGTGCTTCACACTACCACCTAGCCGCCTGGTGTGCATACTACATCGAATTTCAAACACTTTTGCCGTGCAAAATATATCTATCTATCTATCTATCTATCTATCTATCTATCTATCTATCTATCTATATATATATATCTATCTATTTTATTTGACTGAAAGAGACAACCATGTCGTTCAACTCTATGTGCACCTTTGTAACTACGTCGCTGCGACGCAGACCACAACTGTGATTGGTCCGCGTGGCTGTGGCTTGGTAGCGTTGCAAAACTCACTGTCTCTATCGCTGCCACAAGAGAGTTTTAAAACACCAAACACAAGCACTGAACTGCCCGGGAGTTTGTGTAACAACCGAGTCCCTACGGCTCTTTTCTTTCTCCGTAAAATAAAGGTGCCTTCAAGTGCGGTCAGAAACTTTGACGTCTATAAACGATGTGACAGACAATTACTGACAGTAATTGTGAAATATGAAGTCTACTTTATTATATTACAGGGTCTGAAGTAACAACAACGTTACGCAAATCAGCCAATTAAGGGACACTCCCACCGCCGCACAACCCTTGCGCCGAATCCCATTTTGCTGATGTGAACGCAGCCTAAACATTGTGTGTGCGTTTGTGTGTGTGTGTACCTGGCGTTTGTCCCAGCAGGGAACAGGTTGACAGCTTTGATGAGCAGCTGGAGGTCCTCCTCGTTCCAGCCCTTCCCCCCCCCTCCTCCTCCTCCTCCGCTGGCCTGCTCAGCGCCGCGGGCCGCCTGCCTCATCTGGACCTCGGCCTCCTTCTCCCTCTGCAGCTGGGCGTTGACCTCCTGCACCTGGGGGGGGGGGGGGGTCATTTATTTCACATACATCAGCTGATGCTCATTCTCTTAAAAGGGCGGCCTTTGCTATGTATCTCCTCTATTAGCTACCAAATAAATAACATGGGAAATACCCTAAGAAAAGGGCCTTTTTACCTGCTTCTCCACAGCTACCTTGCTGTCCTCTTTGGAGCCTGAGGCCAGGATTTCATTCAGGGACTGCAGGCTAGAAACAGACAAGCACCATAAAATACTGTTACACATCTCCCCATGGCCGTTTCCTGACAGGCTCTCAGCTGAAGACAACAGGACTAGGATCATCTTAGATTAAAGAGACCTCTGGCGACCTCATCTACAGAAATGTGTGCAGAAAAGTGGCGATCCCGTAGTTGACTGTACCTCGTCAGCTCCAGGCGATCGCAGAGCTTCTCCACTTCCTCCATCATTTTCACACTGTCGGCCTCGTCGTCAGCAAAGTAATTCCAGTTCTGTGGAGTGTGGAAACATTAAACACAGCGCTATTGCTAATGCCGGTTTCAAGTGTCAGGGATACTGCCGGTGTGAGAGCTTCAATGAGAGTGAACCTTGCAGGTAGTCCTGAGTTTCTGCCTCTCCTTCTTGATGGCTTTCTTTTGGATCTCCTTCTCTTTCTTGGCCTGCTGGGCTACCTGCTTGGCCTCCTCTTCCTCCTTCGCCTTCGCCAATCGAGCGGCCTCCAGCTCAGCCTGCCGGGCCTGTAACGCGCACGGGACACCGACTGATGAGTATGTGCCAAAGTGACATCATTTCAAAAAGCAAACTTCAGTCACCAAAACATAAACTCTGACCTATCGGAAGCTTGACATCTGTGTGTTACGCAGTCCGTCTTTGATATACAGCTCATCCGCTGCTGAAAATAGTCCCTGACAAATGCGCTATTTCCTCCTGTTTGAGTCATGTTTGATAAAAACTACAGTGACCAGCTGTTTTAAGACATTAGTGAGCCTTTTTTCTTTTTAATGAAAGTACGTATTTGTGCGCTGACTAACATCTTCGGTAGGAACCCAGGGACTTGGAGATGAGAGCCACAGACAGGGTGGCGAAGTCAAGGTGTTGAGAGAAGGACTAACGCATGTTGGTTTTGGTCTTTTCATACTACAGTATGTCACAGTAGACATGCGCAACTTCCATATAACATGAACACAACAACCTTCAAAAAAAATGTAAAATTTTTGACTCCGTGTAAACATCCGATTGAAAGGTAATGGCGACGCTTATTGATTCACCCACAACGGACAAAGCGAATGGCCAAGTTATGCCAGCAGGTTTAGAATCAATGTGAATGAGACTCACTCGCTCCTTCTCCTCCTGCTCCCTCTTCTTGGCTTCGACTTTAGCCTTCTTCTCAGACTCCTTCCTGGCTTTTTCTTCTTCTTTGAATTTCTTTATTCTAGGGTCACAGCTGTAGGCAGTATCTGCAGTGAAGAAATACAAGTCATCAGTCTCAGGCTACATTTTTATTTTACACTACTGCGTAATGCTACTACGTGCACACAAGAGCTTTAGCTACAGTAGCAGAAATGTTCTCCGTTTACGCTAAAACGGCTCATGACCATTCGTGTATACTGGGCACGCCCACGACGGTGTAAATTGGAAGCAGTGTGTATACTGAGCCCAGTTGCTGGTAGTTGACATGGTAGTTGCTTTTACTACAGAGGAAGAACAACAATGTCGACAGATTTCTTCTTCTTTGTTTGCACCGACAGCGAGGTAGAATTGTCACTGAAAATAACACGTGGCGTCAAAGGCGGCAGTCTGTCTGAGGTTAACGTTACTCTGTGGCTCAAAGTCACGGATGTACAAGTTGAAAACACGTTGGAGAAGGCACAACAATGGCCAAGAGTAAGAGCAGGGGTTTATTTAGCTTGGAGCGAGGACGAGGGGGAACGGTTACTGAAAGGTATGTAAGCTAGCTAACAGGTAAGACTGACTGAAGAGCGTTTCCAAAGCTCTCTGGGGTCGTTTGTAGTCTGGACGGACGCACTAACCATTTCTAAATTTCTCCGTTTTAGGTGCTCTGAAACTCCGGCGCAATGTAGTGGCGAGGCGTAAAAGTAGCAAAAAAAAATTTAACCAAAACGTAGTAGCCTCACTAATATTCAGCAGCAGTATCTAGGGATTATAAACAGTTTCTTAGAGACATTGTTTTTTTTCTACTATCTATCTATCTATCTATCTATCTATCACATATACACATACATATATACAGTACATATATATGTATAAATGTTTTTTTGGGCTTTTATGACCTTTAATTGACAGGACAGCTTGAAGACAAGAAAGGGGAGAGAGAGGGGATGACATGCAGCCAAGGGCCGCGGGTCGGATTCGAACCCGGGCCGCTGCCGAGGACTCAGCCTGAGCGGGGCACACACTCTCCTGGGTGAGCTACAGGTTGCCCCTTTTCCTACAACATTTAATATCTATACGTGGCCTTATGCTATTTGTCATGCGTTTCATTCATCTCGCAGTGTGTGCTGGCTCTGAGAGACTGTACCAACTAGTGTTCGTATTCTGTTCATCTCCTCCTTCTTCCTCTGAGCTCTGGAGGCTCGATTCTGCTTTTCAATCCATCTCCTCTCGTCTCGACTGCGAGAAGAAGAAAAACGTCAGTTAAGTTATTACACAGGGTCTGAAATGCGTTTCAGTACAATGGATTACTGTCTCACACACGCTAGCTTACCACTCGGCCTTTTCCTTCTCTTCTTCATCCAGGTATGAAAATTCCCTCCATGAATCAAAGTTGTACCTTTAACGGAAATTGACATACAAGTTAAAGCGCTTTCTCTTCTCGGTTTTGATTTTTGACACGGCTAAATGCTATTTTTCTGTTCCGACACCAACCAGGCACTCAAATCCCTCTAATCAGTGTAGTGGGAAATTTACATTTAAGCATGATTCTTTATATTTTTGTCTTATTTTCTTCTCTATTAGCTTTCTTTTTTAGTTTCTCTCATTCCCACATGTAGAATCTGATTCTAACTAAGTGAGAATCACAAAGTCTGGAACATAATGTGAGCACTGTTTGTCTGAACAGATAGGGGCTACAAGGTCACCCTAAAACTATCTCTCCTGATACATTCAGTTTTCCCATGCCAGTTGAGATGCAACTGGGGGGGTGAAAGTCATACAGGGGGAAGGAGGCAAAATGGCTCCAAGATGTCTCTTGTGTTTGTTCTTGATTGTCTTCATGTGTATCAGATTGTCTGTGAGAAATGTAGAGTCATAATAAGCCAAGTGTGTGTGTGTGCTGTCACTCTGAAGATGTATTTAAGCTCAGTGTTTCTGTTCACTCATTTGAAGAGCTTTTCCACACCTGTGCTGCGTGCCTTCTGTGAAATGTGTTCCTCCTATATTTGCAAATATACTTAATAAAATACAAAAAACCTAACTTGGTTTAGTCTTCGACTGTCCTTATTTTGTTTCACCTTCTATTTTTAAAACATCTACACCTGCTGCATCGAAAAACTTCCACCACATCAGATCAACATTTCTTGTTAGGTAGCAGCAACAAAAAAACTCTCCCACTTACCAAAAAGAGTAAAAATTGTCGACTTCTTCAAAGGAGGACTCCATGGTTCCAAGTAAGGGGACGTGCTTTTTGGAAGACCATCTGGCATTTCTCTCGAAAACGGGAGAAAACACCTCCGTAAAGTTTTCCTTGCCTTCGCTCTTTGAAGGCACGGCGTTGTCAAAGGTAGGGTCTACGCTGTCAAAGGCTCTCCTCTTCACAGGGTCCGACAGGATTTCTATAGCTGAGGTTCAAACCGCGACAAACAGAGAAAACAGCGACGGTGACTTCAGGGCCTCCGGTAATAATATTAGTGCCGATACCAATAAGAGGCAGTGTTGCGTACCTTTAGTTATACAGGTGAAGTAGTCATTGTCTCCCTCTACAATCTGCTCTCCTGCAGCTTTCCTCTTGTCAGGATGGTGCTTCAACACAATCCCCTTGTCTGTTGAGAAACAGCAGAGAATGTGAGCGGAATACGTTACTTCCACCAACTAGAGAAATGATCCATGAGAGCAGGAGGAGGAAATATACTCACGGGCAGCTTTGATCTGTTTTTGTGTGGCTTTGTACCTCAAGTGTGGCAGTCCGAGGACAGCATAGTGATCTTGATTCTGACAAACAAGTAAAGAGTAAGAAAAAAAAAATGACAAGCTGATTCGTTGATTATATTTGAGTAGTCTATAAATAACTACTAAATATGAAGGGTTACTGCACCTACTGTAAACTCACATGTCCAGCTCAGAAATAGAAATATTGATCAAACATCACAAATTGGTACAAAAGTATTGGCTGCAACTAGCAACAATTTTTTTTGCTCGCGAAAGAAATAGAGGAGACGCCGTAACGAATGCTGCAGCGCGCGGCCGCTCCTCTACTGATCGCAGCTGATGTGAACTGACAGGTTGGATAACATGGGCGTCGAAATGAAAATCGCTTTGCGGCGCGGCTTTCCGCAGCATTTTTGCCGTTTTATATTGTTAATTGAATAAGATTGACAGTTTGAAACAAGCAGTTTGACGATGCCACTTTGTGACCTGTGATGGACAACTTCTACCAGTTTCTGCTAAGGGTGTCACGATTTCGATTTTAAATCGAAATTGACCGAAATTAAGTCACAATCTCGAAGTTCGAATAAAAAAATGGAATCATCGATGCTGCCACGCCCCCACGTCACATCCGGTCGGCCTGTCAAGCGGCCATCCAAGCCCCCAGGAACAGCGCCATGTCTTAAAGCAACCATGGACTTAGCGGTCAACGGTGGAACTGCCCTCCTCTGGCCCAGAAAGACTTTTCCCAGAGACTTTGCATGGCGAAAGAAACTTCTATATTTTCAGCGGATAATTTGTTTTGGGGTACATCAACTTACCAGCCCGAACACTTAAAGGGTCCTTGTTTAAAACGTCGCGTTTTAAACATTTTTAACGTTCAATAGTAGCCGCATCCAGACTAGGCATGATGAACGCGCATAATGAACGCGAGCAGACCCGCGGGACTGCGCCCGCCCACGTCGCCTTGCACGCCCCCATTTCACGTTCTGCCAAGTGGAAAAAAAAACACACGTGTTGAAGTGCTGCGAGTCAACATCCTCTAACTTAGCTACAGCCAGTCAAAAGAAAAGATAGGATGGCAACTGCAGATGCAGGAGACCCATCGACAGAACTTGAGCCCCCTCCTCTTTCACTGAAGTTGCCGGTGTGGAAGTATTTTGGATTTCCAGTGAGTTATGTTGACAACGTTCGCGTTTTCGACAAAAAAGCCACAGTTTGCAAGCTCTGCTATGTGTGTCATATTCTGTGTGTTTACCATTGCACATGAACCTAGCAGCTAGCAGAGTTTCCTTCCGTTTATAGCTTAATCCCGACAAAACCGCACGGTTGAATTTTAGCCTGCATGCACGTTTTGTAGCCTAAACAGAGCAGCTTACATTGGTAGAGAGAGCAACAAGTTAGCGGACTGCCGAGTCACCCTCTCTGCTCTCTGTCTGCTCAGCTGCTAAGACCGCTGTGCTGCGAAGTAGAGCTGGGCAATATATCGATATCATGATATGAGACTAGATATCGACTTAAATTTTGGATATCGTAATATGGCATAAGTGTTGTCTTTTCCTGGTTTTAAAGGCTGCATTACAGTAAAGTGATGTCATTTTCTGAACTTACCAGACTGTTGTAACTGTTCTATTATTTACACTTAGTCATTATATCCACATTACTGATGATTATTTATCAAAAATCTGATTGTGTAAATATTTTGTGAAAGCACCAATAGTCAACACTACAATATCGTAGCGGTATCGACATCGAGGTATTCGGTCAAAAATATCGTGATATTTGATTTTCTCCATATCGCCCAGTCCTACTGCGAAGCGTCTGCCCTCCTTCGGCATTGTCGGCAAACTTTTTTCTTTACTTTATTGACAAATTGTCAAGTTTCCAATTGACTGAAGATATAAGTTATTGTTACATCATGTTAATAAATGTCTTAAATTTGACAAATATTATATTGCATAAATGTCTAGTCTAAAAATGGCATAGCAACCTGTGCTTTAAAAAAAAAAGTTTTAGTTTCTGCATCTACACACTATGTGTTCAAGCTCCCCAGTCAAACAACACAGGGATTACCAGTCTGGCCCAGTCTTAATTTATAGTAGTCACACATTTCTCAGTCCTACGTTCCTTTTCAAAAGGACAGGAGGAAGATGTAGTAGTCGGAAAGCTGATGTCAACTGTGATTAACAGAGAATAACTGATCAAAGTTAAGTTATTTCCTCAACTAATTAAAACTGCAGGGTGATATTAAAAAGCAGATGTTGGATGAGTGTCTCCTGTGATACATCAGCTCTAAAAAGGAAGCAGAAACTTGTCTTCCTGTGACATAATATTCTGACCGATACCTTCCAGTCTTTGGGGTCAAGTGTTCGCAGCATCGGGTACTCCTCCAGCTGAAACTCTTCATCTTCCGACTCCTCCGAGGACTCCGCTTCCTCCTCCAACTCCTGGAAGGAGACAGATGCATTCCGGTTCCTCCTCCTCACGTAGGCCTCGAACCATCGACCCACAGGCTCCACCTGGATCTGCACGGAGGCTGAGGAGGGGACAGACAGGTCAGAAACCATGCCGGTTCTAATCCACAACGCAGAGCCCCACTGGATACAAACTATGTTGGCCGATGCTGATATTAATATTTGACTGTTTCTCTCACATAAGGATCCCATAAACTTGTCTTGTAAAGAATTGAGACTGAGACATGTACTGTTCTAGGGATTTCCCTATCATTATAGGGTTTAGGTGCAGCACCCAAGTCGTTTTTGGCAGCACCTAAACCGAATTCATGTCAAATCCCAAGTGGACTTCTTTAGCAAGTTTTGTCTTTAAGCTTTTTTTGAGTGTTATGTATCATCTGCTATAGCTTTTCCAACGTTTTAGACAGATATGGTAGTAATAATGGTCCAAAATGATGTCAAATGACATGTTTTTAATTGAATAACATCACATTTTCTCAAGTGCTGCCAACTAGCAAGTGTTCAGCTCATGTCAAGAGCGATAATAAATCACTGCGGCAAGTGCAGCCATGAGTGGGCAGCAGCTCGGTTACATTATGAAACATACAGTCGGAATGAACCGAGGAACAACACACATTATTAAAAATAAATGGACATTTCCCAGCTCTGAATTAGCTGATAAAAGTAGCTTAGTCCTTACTGTCTGCGTGTTAGCTGCGTGCTAACGAGTATAGCAACAGTCTTCATGAATTACATTGGTAAGTTAGCTTAGCTAGCTAACGTTACCTTCCTTTCAGTGCTTACCGGTAGCGGCTGTAAAGACAACGGTCTCATCACCGTCCAGCGCTTCTAACAACATCTTAGAAAAATGGGCTACGCGAACATTCAGGTGCCGAAATTATCAAGTGAAAGCTTTCTAATGTGCTGAAGTCTGTGGCCCGATCATTAACATACCACATGGGCCTCCCTTCCTTCAGAGTGCCGAAAACGGCTTGTGCTCTCACTCCGTTAACTCCGTGTTGCAACTATGGTTCCTAGCTGTTGTAGTTCAGCATTAAGCGTTTTATTAAGCAGCGCCTCTTTGTTGGAAACCCACTGATATAAATTAAAAAATAATTTGCAATGATTGAGTAATATTTATGATGACATATAAGAGTAATGTTTATGTGACAAAAATATATTTTTTTTATTGGTGGTACAGCCTGAATAAAATTCCGACCTGTATTTCCGGTGACTGTCGGAAAGCGGCGGAAACCCAAAGCTGCTGTGTAATTGTACAGTTTGACTGCCAGAGAGCTCGATCTTTTTTTTGTAAGAAAGTGTTTATTCCGAGATAAGAAATGCCGGACTATTTGGGAGACGATCAAAGAAAAACTAAGGATGAGGAGAAGGATGAAGGACCTATCAGAGGTAACGTTATATCTAAGAAAAATAAATGTAACGTTAATGTTAATAGCTGAAAATGAACGTCGACAATAGCTACTTGGCTAACGTTAGCTAGCTCTGCTCGTTAAATAGACTGCTCGTTTTCCCCTATGGCCATGGTAACTTTTTGCGGTAACATTTAAGATGTTTGCAGTGAATGCAGCTACTGTAAAACGTGTAACCTTGATGTAACGTTAATGATAAGCTGCATCGCTAAGTTCGACAACAGTGCTTGCGGCCTAAGGACAGAATGCAAACCCCCGTTAATGTTGTTTTCATCTTCACAGCTTTGGATGAAGGGGACATTGCCCTGCTGAAAACATATGTAAGTCCGCAAAGATAGCACCAGTTGACATCTAAAGCGGTGAAATTGGTCACATTTGCATTATTATTCACATCTACACTCTGTTGTTAGATTTTTCACGACACACACACACAAGCCTGAAATACACACATATACACTTGCACATCCATTTTGAGTTCTAATGTTGTTGCTGTGTGTCTTCAGGGTCAAAGCACCTACTCCAGACAGATCAAACAAGTGGAAGATGACATCCAGCAGCTGCTCAAAAAGATCAACGAGTTGACAGGTGGGCGATGAAACCAGGAATACACTTAAATGACAATAATGCCGTGTGTGACAGTGGGAAATATGTTGCTATTACTCAAAGTGTTCTCTCAGTAAATCACTGGCGTCAGATGTTGTGACTGGATGCTGGATTGGGTTTGAAGTTCCTGTTGTGTTTTCTTGGCTTTGACAGGAATTAAGGAGTCCGACACAGGCCTGGCTCCACCAGCGCTCTGGGATCTGGCTGCTGACAAACAGACTCTGCAGAGTGAACAGCCGCTGCAGGTTGCGAGGTAAAACAAACTGGCTTATAGTTAAAAAAAAAAAAGAAAAAGAATCTATCACAGTGGTTTTGAGTCAGTATTAGTATTGTGGCATAAAACAGGATAATGTGGCAATATTCTTTGGATATGGCTGTTTTAGCTACATCACGAGGGAAAGTCAAAATTGAATGTGATATGGCCTGTGAGGAAAAATACCATCTCCTAGCTTTAGCAAGAATGTCATCTTCCTAACAAATGTGTAACGCCTAATTTATTCCCATTTAAGATGCAAAATATTTGCATACTGTAGGATTGTGTCGAGTTAACTCATGTTTCCTACTGCATTCATCTAAAAACCTTGTGTATGTATTGTCTATCCCGTCTAAATAAAATTATATACAAAATATATTCCACCTCACAAAACGTAAACATTTTGCAATAATAGCTTGTAAACAGCGTTTTACCATGCTACCTTGTTTTTCATGGTTGAATTTTTAAAGGTTATCCATTGTTGTAGTCCCAAACGTTTGTGTATTATTCAAACAGATGCACAAAGATCATCAACGCAGACTCCGAGGACCCCAAATACATTATCAACGTCAAACAGTTTGCCAAGTTTGTGGTGGACCTGAGCGACCAGGTGGCCCCCACTGACATCGAGGAGGGCATGAGAGTCGGGTGAGGCGGACGATTTATCTAAATGTCTCAAATATTATTTAAAGGTCACATTTATGTCGAATGTCTCTAGGGATACAATCTGCTAAATGTAGTGTCTCTTCTGGTCTTTCAGTGTTGACAGAAACAAGTATCAGATCCACATTCCTCTGCCTCCTAAGATTGACCCAACTGTCACCATGATGCAGGTATGAATCTGCTTCACGAGGGCAACGTTCTCGTTAAGAAGTCTGTGAGAAGTTTAAGCTCTTACGCTATCTATGACCTTTTTACAACATTGTCCCAATTAATTTTTGAAAAAGTGACAGCCGACGTCCACCTTTACTAAAAAAATTGCAACGTTGGCTTCTGCAATTTCCAGAGTAAGCTGCAGCAACAACTCTGTTCTTGTGTTGTAGGTGGAGGAGAAGCCTGATGTGACCTACAGTGACGTTGGGGGATGTAAGGAGCAAATTGAGAAGCTGAGAGAAGTGGTCGAGACCCCCCTGCTCCATGTGAGTGTTCACAAATAAAGACAATCCCACAGCCTAATAGACAGACCTGCCATCATACATGTGTTCTGTAAAAAAAAATGAGTTTTAAGTTTCCAATTTAGTACAGTTAACAGGACTGTTGTCTGCCACGTGAAAGATCCTGACTGATGATCCCGTTTTGTCTTTCTCCTCCGCTCACCAGCCTGAGAGGTTTGTCAATCTGGGTATTGAGCCTCCAAAAGGTGTGCTGCTATTCGGGCCGCCCGGCACAGGAAAGACCCTGTGTGCCCGCGCCGTGGCCAACAGGACTGACGCCTGCTTCATCCGAGTCATCGGCTCCGAGCTGGTGCAGAAGTATGTGGGAGAGGTGAGTGGGAGAAGAGCTGGAGAAACACACCCGGCAGAGAATATCAGCTGTGAGATCATGAATCCTGGTCATTGTAAGTATTAAATTTGGATTCCTGTCTTTGTGTGTAGGGAGCCAGGATGGTGCGTGAACTGTTTGAGATGGCCAGGACTAAGAAGGCTTGTCTGATCTTCTTTGATGAAATTGATGCCATTGGAGGTAAGGCTCACCCCACTGTCACATTCTTTTATGTTACGATTTTATTTCAAGTACATTTTCACTAATGTGTCCGTGTGATGATCATTTTAAAATAGCTTAAACTAAAAGGGTCGGGAACTAACGAACAAACTAACCGATCAAGGCAGCGGTAGAGCAGCGACTCCTGTGTTCTTCGAGGTTAAATTACCGTTTTTGTCAAAGGTGGCTTTTAGAGAACGTTATAATGGCTTCAGTTCCCCGTCGTAAAGGGCGGCAAGGTAAAGCGGTGAAAATATTCTAAATATAGTATACACTTTAACAGAGATTTTCGTAGGTGGTCCTCATTTTAGGAGCTAAAATGCATTTAGTTGCTTCCCCCCGTCCACAGCAGTACATTGCTTAGCTTCTGTGTCAGTACTCTTGTCTGCTTCTTCACACTGGGGGCCAAACTGACTATGTACCAGTATCAAAAGATCCAAACTATCCTTTTTAAAATAACCCATAAAAATGTATATTAAAAACTAATTTTAGCTAGTTTTGTTACATTCCTTCTCTATGTACAATGTTTTTCTTTTGTCCTATCGTGAAATACTCAATGTTATTTCTTTTAAAGCAGTGGTGAAAAACATATCCGTGTATAACACTTGAACACATTGACATGGAAACGTGTGCTGTGTTTGAACCTGCCAGGTGCTCGTTTTGACGACGGTGCCGGTGGAGACAACGAGGTCCAGAGGACTATGCTGGAGCTCATCAACCAGCTGGACGGCTTCGACCCCCGAGGCAACATCAAAGTGCTGATGGCCACCAACCGACCGGACACCCTGGACCCGGCCCTGATGAGACCCGGACGTCTGGACAGGAAGATCGAGTTCAGCCTGCCTGACCTGGAGGTGAGTTACAGTAAAAGCACACCGGACTCGGAAGTGGAGCTATTTTCATTTCGGGGCCCATGTTATCCAATTTGTCAAGTTATACCACCTGCGATCAGAAGCAAAGTAGCCGTTTTTCTAGCCTCACCTGTTTTTGTTTTGCATTTCAGGGTCGCACACACATCTTCAAGATCCATGCCCGCTCTATGAGCGTGGAGAGAGACATTCGCTTTGAGCTGCTGGCTCGCCTCTGTCCCAACAGCACTGGTAAGACTGACGCAGCAGCACTCAATCTCCTATCTGACATTTGTCTTCTAAATAATCTTCCTATAGCTCTATTTGACATTAGTGTTCTCTTGCGTCCTGTTCTAAAAGTATCACTCCCAGTAATACTGATGTTTGTTCATCTTCTCAGTTGCTTATTTTACTGGTGTGGAGTATTGACTACGAGGTATTCTAGATCAGGGCTCTTCAACAGGGGGTCCGGGACCCCTAGGGGGGTCCTCAGAGTCAATGCAGGGGGGCCTCCAAATTATTGTTAATTTTGGAAAGTTTTTTTCAGAAACCATGCCAGGCTTTAATAGCTTAGTATTCTATGCAAAAAAGGTATGTATAAAGGCTTTAAGCCGCCCTACACGTTATTGTAGACCCAGTTTATTATGCAACTTAATTTTATACAGTATATGTAATAGGGGGTAACAGCTCCACCTCTCTTTCAGTTAAGGGGTCCTTGGCTTAAACAAACGTTGAAGACCCCTGCTCTAGATGACCGTTCCAAATTTGCCTTCAATTATTTGTCCACTGGTGTAGTACTGGTGTGTGGCCACAAGGGTGCACTGTAACAAGTTGTCACTGTCAAATAAAAACCACACATCTCTAAATTTAGTGATTTTTAAAATTTTTCAGATAAACCCAAGGATGAAATGTTTGTGTGTTGACAAAATGCTCATTCTTCTCAAGCTATTTAAAAGGATTTTGAATCAGTCATCACAAAACTGAAAACGTGTGTTTTTATTAAAGCAGAATGTGTAGGATTTGTTGCCTTGACGGTGTTTTAAGACCCCAACGTCTCCTTCCAGGCAGCGCTGCCACCGTTGACCTCAAGGCACCTAACCATAACCATTCCCCAGTCCTATGCCTTCCAGGCAGCGCTGCTTGGAAGGAGATGTTGGGGGCTTAAAACACAGATAAACGATTTGTTGGTTACAAAGTTGTCCCTTTTTCCACCGGCTCACTCATTTTGGAAGAGCTTTGTCCGCTTGGCGTTTCGCCTCGCTACATTAGTGTATGTTTTTTTTAGACGCTGTGTCCACCATTACCGTAGCTTCATCTTGGATGCGCGCTTACAATCTGGCACCTGGTCACTACGTTTTTATAGAGATTGAGGCCCAGAAATGTCCCGAACATAGCAAAATAAGAAAATACAGGTCTTGACAGATGCAGATACACTCACACTTCTATTATTTGTGTATTATCCATACATTGTTTTTTTTAGGAAAATCCTACTCATTGTGCCTTTTTAAGTTAAAATTAAAGTAAAATGAAAAGTTGTTTTGGAGGGACATGGTTTGAATGACAGAATGAATGAATGACAGATTTCAGGGGAAATCTAGGGTTTGTTTACCACCTCCTCCAACAGACTGTATCTCATAGGTATAAAGACAACACTGTCTTTATAAATGTTTTGGAAACACGGCACAATGGTCCAAAAGCAGTTAAACCTGTTTGGTTGTAATGACGTCTTAGGTCTGAAGACATTTTTCTCATTAAAAGCTTTTTGATGCTGTGTGTTCCTGCCAGGTGCTGAGATCCGCAGTGTGTGCACAGAGGCGGGCATGTTTGCCATCAGAGCTCGCAGGAAGATCGCCACAGAGAAAGACTTCCTGGAGGCCGTTAACAAGGTCATCAAGTCCTACGCCAAGTTCAGCGCCACCCCCAGATACATGACCTACAACTGAGTGTGTTTGTGTGTGAGATTGAGAGAGAGAGAAGTTCCACTTTGGCTTTTTACTGTCAAAAGAAGCCGAGAACGGAGTCAAAAATATTGTCCTTTTGTTGTCATTCTTGTTCACTTAAAAATAAAGTTTATTCCAGATTTGAGTCTGTGATTTGTAAAATAACCACATTGTAACTTTTAAGGCATCCTGTGTTCTACAATAACAGCACAACTACAGCTTCTTCTTTTTCTTAAATAGGAAAACACTTGTACAATATTAGCGTTGCACTCAGACTAAAACCACAGTGCAGATTTACTGCAACAACATGATACTGCAAATTGACCAATGATAGTGCTTTCGCTGGTTTAAATACACAATTACACAGACATAAACATACAGCTGAAAATAGAAAATCCATCAGGACAAAACTTCTCAGTAACAAACATTACATGTGATACCAACAGGATATTGACGGTTTGTTTTCATACATTTTTACCAAAAACTGTATAACATTCTAACAAGGTCAGCTTACTGTAAAATGTACTTATTCCAGCAAAGCAGTGAGAACTTGAACGCAACTGCTGCATTTCTGATTGGATAATAAAAGCCTCGTAAAACTGCCCTCTCTCACACTGCGCTGGCCACCTTAAGTTCACAAGGTTGTCAGACTTGTGTGCTACATGAGAGGGAAAAGCTGTTCTACAAACACTATTCAATATGAATGATTGCTCGGTTCATCCCTACTGTGATGCGGAAGCATCAAAAGGTAATCGCACCTACAGTACAGTTGTGTGGAAGAACTCCCAAATCTGCTGTCCCAAGGCAAGACCTTGTTGCTGTGATACAGGTGTCTTCTCCCGTCAGGTTGTTCCATTGGTTGGAGCAGCTGAAAGGCTGCCATTTGAGTGCTGACAGCGCAGTACTGCATCATGGATGGTGGGGAACACCATCTCTGGGGTCATGACCCCAGTGAAAAACTGTAAGGTGTCCAGCTCAGACAGTAGGCTTCCTTGTAGATTAAAGCAGAGATACAGGATCAGTCAGACCACATGCAAACAGTGTTCACATACTACAGGATTTAGGTGACAGCATTTACATCTCATCTGCTGTACCATAAAGGAACCCGATCACAGCCCACCAGCAAAAACTAGGTATTCAGTTTGACCGGATTGGACCACGGCAGTTGGATGCTTTTAAAAGAATGTATCTCAAACAGTACAATGCTGCTGTGGAGAACATAGAGGGCTTTGCTAGTTTATAGTAAGAAATTCATGAATTGTATCGCTGTAGTTTGTAGTGCTGTAGTCTCGCATTGCCAGACCTTCCTCCACAGCGCTGCGGATGAAGGTCTGGCTAGTCCACACAGCATTCCGGGATGGAAGAGAAATGTGCTCTGGTTTATTGCCATTTCTTTAAACCAATCACAATCGTCTTTGGCGCAGCTAAGTGCCGCACGGTGCCTCTGCAAAATAGCCTCGGGAAGGAACTTGTTTTGGTGGAACGTGTACGTTCAAAAGTTGTTTTAGTCGTGCAAGAGAAAACTCAGATTGGAGTTTAGAATTTCAGCACAAAGAAAGCGGAAGGAAACGGACATCCGGCCGAAAAGAAGGACATACGGCGGAATTTCCAGCAGCAACGGAGCAATCCCAGAAGTGGAAGGTGGTGGATATAGACTAGTAGTGCTGTTGACCTGTGTTCAGGGTCCAAACATTTACTTTTTCGTCCAACAGCCAAATGAGTAAATGTTCAAATTTTACCAGCCATTTAATAGACTACCATTGTTTTTTTTTGGCTGATGAATGAAGCAAATCTACCAGCCACTTGCATATTTTACCAGCATTTGGCTGGTGGATTGTGCTAATTTTGAACCCTGCTTGTGTTATACTAATAAATAAATGGTATGGTGAAAGTATATAGTAAGGTATGGTGGTTAGTTGTAGCCACGTCTATCTAAAAACTGGCTACTAAGTGCATTTGGACAATATTGATTAGGTTTGATAAAATAAACTATTCATTGATGGATATGTCAAGTAAACCCTCTGCAATACATTCTTGGTCCCCAATATGATGATGATTATAATGTCATACTATAAACAATGGTGTGCAAGTCCTGACTTTGCAGGCAGAGATGAAGCAAAAGTTTAGCAAAGATATTTCCACATCAGAGTTACGTGTTTAATCTGGGTAAGGCATCTAAACGAGGTTCCTCTTAAATCATTCAAATTAATCCAGGTTAGCCTGTATTTTAAAAAGGGTACTGTGTTTAAATATGGCCAGTGTGACTGTTATTACATTTCCACATTTAATAAATAACGTAAGAAAGCTTTTTTTGCACACCTCTTTTGTCGGGTAGGTGCATAGGATATGATCAAAAGTAGCAGATCAGAAGCTTAGAGAAAGTCCCGCACACTGACGCAAGCAATAATTTATTTAGAAAAATACAACGTTTCGGTCTTAGACCTTCATCAGGTAAATTCCTGAATTTACCTGATGAAGGTCTAAGACCGAAACGTCACATTTAATAAATGACAGTAGCAATTACTGTACAGTATCTCTATCTAACACAGAAACGTCACTGTGAAGACTTACTGCTGCAGCCGGCTATCACCACTCGAACATCCACAGCTGCATATTCCTTAATAACCTGCAGAGATAAACACTGATTTACTCACTGAGGTCAAATCCTGAACCAGTGTTCCTTGTGCATCACACATTTTCCTACAAGAATTCCTGACTTACACTGGATTGGACTTCAGAGCATTTATATAAAACACTTAATTTATTCCTCCCCTTGTCGTCCTAATACCCAACTGTTAGAAACCCTGTTGCAGTGAACGCGATATTGAAAATACCCTCGGTTAAAAAAAAAGAAGAAAGACGAACCTGTTTGATGGCTTTGGCTCCCACAGAGTCGATGTAGCAGGCAGGGGTCCAGTCCAGGATGATGGAGTGGACGGTGCTGAGAGGTTCAAGGAAGACAGCCTCCTCTGAGACTGACTCGCTGTGTCTGTCCCCCAACTGGCCGTTCCCCTGCTCCTTCTCCACGTTGTTATAGGACAAAACCTCATGCGTCACTCCCCGCTCCTTATTGTACAACCATTCAAAAAAGTGATCTTTTTATAACAGGAATATAACCCTTGTGATGTCTTCCGGTCGACCAAGAAATGAACGCTTTTTTAAAATGCTTTTGGCACTTTTTTGTCCCTCTTTTCAACGCTTTTTTTTTAATTCATGGTCAATTAACCTAATTAAATGACATTCTACCTAATTGTTTTGTTTTTAGGAATTATTTAATCTAATAGTTAAGATCAGTGGATGTTGAGTGAATCACAGAGGTTTATGTCAAAGTTTAGTCAGGATACTGTTTTGAAACCATTTATTTCAAATGCTATGAACCTGAATAAAACAATGGAAGCAATCATTCATTTTACCTGCAAAGAATGTTGTATGGGTTCCATACAACGTAGATGCATGCATCCAGGTTATTTTGGGGCACTTAGGTTGTAAGAAACCCATATTTCTGATATAAAAGCTTTGAAAACAGGTCAAATTTGAACCTTAACACAAGGGTTAACAAGCCACAAGGTATTTCACGGTGTCATTTTTGTGTATTGTTTTTATACTACCAGTGCGGGGAGCCAAAGTCCAACATTTTCTACATAGAGGCTCTGAGAATACGTAGACGTTGCACATGTATATCTAGCTAACAAGACGAAAATGTCTTTTTTTTTTCCATTTCACTTTTACCAAACAAACTATAGTATTCATGACATGATAAAATAGTTTTTTGCCATCTCTTTACAGAGTTCTCCACCGAGGCCTAAGAAACATCGTCAGTCACTTCCTGCTACTGTACAGCAGCCTTGGGAAACACGTTTTACAATCCCTCCAGGATTTTACAAGCCCAGACATGGGCACATAAATGCAAATATGCAGCATGCTGACTAAACAAAGTTGACTGTGTACATACTGAACAAGGAACCAGGGAGAGAAGAAAATTAAAGGAGAACTCACCTTGGCACACATCATCTTCAGTGGAAAGCTGTGGTTGCAGTTTGCCTTCTCCTTCCGTTTTTTTTGGGCTTTCCGGGCAGCTTGCAAGTGCTCGGGGTTTACTCCAGTCTGTAAAGACATCATCAATATTAGCCAACATGTGAGTCAAGCAGTTTGACTGCTAGAAGGGAGCTACAAAAAAAAGGGTGCTTTATTTTGTTCTTGATTAGACAGTATGGTTCCAAATTTGAACCATATACATTAACTGAAGAAATCACAAAATATTCCTGCTGTTAAGAGTTTATAGGAGATTTAAGTAAGGTTTTTTTTTTTATAGTAGGCTTGTAATCATTACATAAAACTCGCATTTTAGAAAAGGTGCATTTTGTTAAAAAAAATTCTCACAATCCAGAGACCGTTTTAAAAACTTTATTTCCTTGTAATGGTTTGCTGAAAACCTTGGCTGAACACTCAGTACAATGACTGAAGTAGATCTAATGATAACTTGTGCGTAGGACATCTTACAGCCTAATGCAAACCAAGAAACACAATTAAGCTTTAATCTCTTTAGTCTCATTCTAATGTCCTTCATGGCAATTAGCAACTGCTACATTTGCTGTCCAGGCCAACAGCTGTTAGCCTCCTTGAAAACCCTTGAACACAGCCACTTGATTGAGTTGTTTTGATTCTCCTAGGCTGCAGTGGAGGCCGAGGCAATTTTTTCAAAAGTCATTTTAAATTTCCACAGTAGTTGAATCACTTTAATCTTTTGAGGTTATTTTATTTCTGATTATCACTAATAATGTGTGTTGCCACTCACCACTGTGACCACCTAGATGTGACGTACATTTTTTTAACAGGAAAACTAGGAACAGGAACTACGGAACAAAGGAAAAGGAACCTTTTCTTGTTGAATGTTAGATGAGAAGATTGATATCACTCCCATGTCTGTGTATTCTAAATATGAAGCTACTTCTGTTATCTTATTTTAGCATAAAAACTGGAAGCAGAGCCAGTCTAGAGAAAACAGCGAGCCTTGCTCTGTCCAAAAGGTAAAAAAGTTCTGTAGCTTCATATTAGCTATACAGAGATTTTCTCATTTAACTTTTGGCAGAAAGTGCGAGTTAGATTTCAGATTCCTTCTGACATGTTATTAGTATTTCCTAAATTGTCAAACTATTCCTTTAAATAGGATAAATTCACTAACTTGTTAAACGTGTTTTTGGACCCAGACATAGGTGCAGTAGACGCATACTGTCGTCCTTGTTTTTACACGTGGACTTAATCTCAAAAACCTGGGCCCCATTCTTCAAACGTGGCTCTACTAATGAATCTGAAATAATCCTGTTCTCTCCTCCAGATCATTTGGTTCTTTGAAAATCAGTTTGAGATTTGAGTTGTTAATCCTGGATGAAGTTACCTTGAATTATTTTGAAATAAAAAGGCAAAATAAGTTGAAATCATTGAGTTCGTATTCATATTATTGGCTTAAGTGGCAAACGTGATTGCAGTTTACACAAGGTAAGTGTGTCGGAAAGCCTCCCAGCATGCACTGGGGCAATAGATTCATAGACATGCTTCGGACGCAGCGACGGCGGCTCTGCAAAATAGTCTCAGGAAGGAAACTTGTTTTGGTGGAACATATGCACCCCGCAAAAGAAATCGCCTTATGTAACATTAAATGAAGTTAACTGTTCACACAATAGAGTAGCATGAGTTATTTATTGCCCTGTGTCATGTTACTTCATCCACAACAATCCTGTCACAATCAGTCCCAAAACGTCCCAGTTAGATAGTAAATGCCGTAACGTTAAACATAAACTTTGTAAATATTTACAATTATTCCCCGAACCAAGCAGGCCTGCCTTGTTGCACCATCCAAATTTTCTTCAAAACTTCCACAGGTAGCTTGCTAGCTCGTAGTTTGCAGAGTAGTACAGAGTTTTGCAAGGCAAGGGACAATACCCTGGACCCTGACAACTGCTCACAACTTTAACAATCAATCTGCCACCACATTGTTTTCACATAATTACATGTCGCTGGGTATCAGTAGTGATGATCTACATGGTGCCAACGCTGTTTGTTAATTCTAGACTTCATTGCACTTTAAACAACCCGTTTCATTCCATCAATAAAAGTGTTTTAATATTCCACTCCCTCCATAGATGACATGACATGTTACCTTCTCCTTGAGGGCGTTCACATAAAGATCACTGTTGGCGAAGTAGATTGAAGAGTTATAGTGGAAAATCTTAATCCCCTCATATTCAGCCGCCTGGTAACAAAACACAAATCACAGGCTTTTAAGAGTTCAGAACAACAGACTTAATTTAGCTTTTTAACTTTTTTAGCCTGGGTTCAAACTCAAAAAAGCATTTGTCTCTTCGGACAGTCTCACCTCTTCATACTCATCCACATCACAGTACAGCCCTGTGCCGGGAACATGACCCAGGATGGCACTTTCAGGGCTGGAAGGTGAGGAGAAAGGTCAGAAACACAAATAACTCTGACACTAAATTATTCTGTTAGCACGCTTGGAGCACCACCCAAACCAGTTCATACAAATGTATTTACATCATGTTTATTCAGTGAATGTAGTAAATTATGTGACAAAAGAGAATCACACATTCGGACTAAAACATGAGAAAACGACAAGCAGCTGCCTATTCAATACCTCTGTGTTCTGTAGATGACTGTTAGTATGGCGAATGCGATGGCCGCCAGGAGGCCATAATCCAGTCCCAACAGCACAGATGCTACGAAGGCCACGAGCCAGATGGCCTGAGGAAGAAAAGGGAAGCAACAGAAATATACCGACATGAAGTGTTACAGCAGAGTGACAGCTACATCCTCTTTTCCTTCTCTAAATGGGGAAAAAAAACAGGGCGTGCACAGGACAAGATCAATGGCATGTGATAGAGGATCCAAATCATATCTCAGTCAACACACGTCTCATGGCCTTCAGTAATTGAAGAGAGCAATCACATTTAGTCTGACAATAATCTAATGATATTTAAGAGCCACACTTAGCATCTAAATAGTTAGATAGTAGTTTCATATCCCGTTTCTCACTAACTCCAACTAAAAGTGCAGAACTTTTTTGTTTTTACTTTATAAAAACATAGAAAAGGTGGGTAGGACCAGAAAAGTATTTCTTTTAACTTCTTCCTTCTCCTCTTTGAACATGGAAATCCTTATTTGAATCAGTTCCTGGAACGTTGAAAGATATTTTTGCTGATGATTTTGTTTGTGGAAGTTTTATTGCTGTAACTCAAATGCACAAGTTCTTAATTATCTGTTCAAAATAAACCAAATAAACTAAACTTTTGATTTTGTTTTGGCGACTGACCAGTTCGATCTTGCTGTTCCTCCACAGAGTAGGAATGTCTCGGAACTGTTTGAACATCCCCAACAGGTTCACCATGATGATGGCGGCCAGTGCAGTCTGGGAAACAGATCAGAAGATAGTACAACATGAGAACTAAACAAACGTCAGAAACGAATTAGGAAAGACTCTTGGCAGTTGGCTCATTACAAGAAACATTACACATTAACTAGTTATTGTGACTTGTAATCTGTATCAGTGGAGGTGTCAGCCGTTGTTTGTTCAACAGATTGGGGAGAAAATAAAAGGGTTCTGCAGCTCCACCTGTGACGCCGAGCTGCCAGACAGGAAGCTCTGCGTCATCAGCAACAGCGTCACCCACCTGAGGGAGCGGCTGGAAGACAAAACCAATGGCCACCACCACCAACAGCACCATGAGAGACCCGAGCAGTCCTGCTATCTGGAGAGACAAACACACACACACAAATTACAGTTTTACAACACCAATTTAGTCTTATCAAGTAAGATAGTGTAATCACTCCTGTACTACTGTGCGTGCGTTACCTGGGTTTTTCCACCAGTGCTCTCCTGCACCAGACTCCTCGACATGGAGCAAGTGATGGCGAAGGTTTGGAAGAAAGAGCTGATGAAGTTACACAGGCCGAGGGCAATCAGCTCCTGAAAGCAAAAAGACACAAAGGTTTGGTCTCAGACCATTAAGATACATTCAATGGAATGTGAATAATGTAAACATGTTCTGCAGATTGTTACCCTGTGAAAACAGCTCTAGGAAATTACCCCAACCTATACTGTAGTGTGTGGGTACAAGTAAGCAGATGACAGTAAAGAACCCATAGAAACGCACAATGAACTCCAGAAAGGGTCAGTTGTGGTAAGCTGAAGTTACAGTGACTTCTCATTTGCAGAAGTGATTTTCCATATCCAAGCATATATTGTAACATACAGCATATTCCCTGAAATAAGGTCTTCTCATTGCTGGGATATTTGCTGTTTTAAATAGCCTAGCTCCGCCTGTGAATCTATGTGACTTCAGTATCCTTGTAATTGGGCAGTACCTAGTACTTAGTTTCCACCGTGGCTCAAACAAAACAACGCAGTACTTTACATGCACTGTAGTAACCTGATTACTCCATGTGTTTCGATGCAGCAGGTCAGTGATCAGATTTCCCCTCTGCACTGAACCTTATTTTAGAGGCGTAACTTATTTTGACGTTATTCGTGACAGAAGACGCTGCGTTCAGTTTATTTTGGCGTGTTGTAGCAGACTGGCGTGGCAGTGAGGGACAGGCAGAGCACAGCTTTTCCGCACAGCACAAATGTGTCTCAATTTTACAAATGGTTCATTGAGCATCGGAAACCATCTCATTTAGACATGTCTTAGTTTCGGTTTTAGTCGGACTTTGATTGGAATCAATTTAAATACAGGATATATCGCTAACGTGTATTGATCTTTTTGTTCATCCCACCACTCTTTTGTCAGCAATGTTTTCACCGTCTCAAGTCTTTGTCCTGCACATGCTCACATATAAAAAGCCAATTAGAAACCCTTATACTTGGAAAGAGAAATCAGCTTTCTCTAAAGCCAAATCTAGCTCGAGAAATTAATCTTACTTAATTACCAAAAAGGAAACATGCGGTGAGAGTGTACGCCCCATGTAGGCCGAGTCCTTTGCAGCGGCCCGGGTTCAAATCCAACTTACGGCTCTTTGATGCATGTCATCCCCTCTCTCCCCCTTTCCCTATGTGTCTATACTATCTAATAAAAAAACAAAAGCCACCAAAAAATTATCTTTAAAAAACAAAAAAAGAAACCAGGTTTCTCTTTTACATGACATTTGAGAAATCAGCTTATTAGAGGAGGCCATCTGTGAAAACTATTTTCCACCAGGCGCATCTGTGCGGTGTACCGGAGATACCAACTTAATAATAAACACGTGATTGGTCTGTAAAGTACTTGTAGAGACAATAAAATCTGCAGGTCAGGCAGCAAGACGCTCCGCTTCTGAGAAGCTCCCGGTGTGGTTTGCCGCGTGGCGGAGGACGGAACGCAGCGCAGACGTGCCCAGTGGAAATAGGGGTTACTCGGTTACTTGTCAGGTTAGCGTCGAGTTCATTGTGCCCGGATGTGTAGCTCGCCAGCAGCTCCTCAGATGTCCAGACTCACCTGGTTGCCATCCACGCTGTAGCTGTGCTTCAGGGCAAAGGTCTTGGCAAGTGAGATGCCCATTGAGAATCCTACAATGGCTACAGCAAAGGAGTCTGTGACCAAACTGGGTAACAGAGAGAACTCCGGGGCCGTAGGAGGGAGAAGCCTGAGAACACATAAGATAACATTTCTAGTTCATCCATCCCAGTGTGTCAATATGTTTTGGCTGCAATGTTATGATGGTTAAGGCTTGATGTGGTAAACAAGAGCCTAAAACTACAAAATGCATACAATTAAGAAATATAACACAAGTCCCAGTTGTAAAGTCCCATGGCTTTCCATGACATGCACACAAACTACACCGCTCTATATTCCACAATATTTGACAGAAAGTCCCCTGACAAAATGAGAATGTAAGAACCTACCCGGTTGGTATCTTCCCAACCACGTCCACATGGTAGTCATCTGCTAAAGACATGCCATAAGAGACGCTGGTTGATACAATGACCACGATAATCTCTCCAGGGATGGGAATGGGCAGTTTCTTCTTGAAGCGCTCGTTGAGGTCTTTGATCACGAACAGGAAGACGAAGCACACGAGGCCCAGGATGAGAGTGGAGACATTGGTGTTCGTGATGTCGTAAAGTACCGCCTTGACACTCTGGGGCAAGAGTGGGACAATTTATGATGCATTTGAGCAATTAAATTTTTTGCCATTACCAAACAAACAACAAAACCAGACCAAGAAAAAAAAAAAGGCAGTAAAATAGGTGAATTCCCTTCCAACTCAAATTCAAATCAAGTAGTGCACACTTTCCACCTACAAACCATTCAGAAGCTATTGCAACTCACATAAATAGCAGAGAGGGGCCCACTGAAGCGCTGCGTTTTCACCCCCAGCAGGTACTTTAGCTGAGAGATAACAACGTGCACCGATGCTGCTGTAGTGAAGCCTCGCACCAGGGGCTCTGTGAGGTAGATCGCCACAAAACCAAACCTGAGAAGACCTAGCACAAACTGAAAGAAAGGAAAACAAAATGAGAAAGAATGAGGTAAGGGGATAAGAACAAGCAGTTTCAAACAAAAACATCAAGTTGTTGATACATCAACAGTGATTCAGACACGCTGCTGCTTTGGGTAAACAGTGATTTCTGAGCGTGAGAAGATTTCAGCAAGCTGTATCACTTTACTGTGATGTTTTTACCAAATAACAAGACACTCTGTGGGGGCTGAGGGAAGATAGACCATCTCAATAGCAGCTTTGAGTTGCTGCCTGAGTGTGGCGGTTGTTTTGAGGCTGACCTGGATGATTCCCACCAGGGTTGTGAGCACAACGGCGACCTGCACCCTCCTGGCATCACGAGCCTCCACGTCCAGGACGGCAGACATGTTGGATCCGTTGGCAGGCAGGATGGTAAACATGGAGTCTGGGGCCTCCCTCACTGCAACACTCCCGATCATCAGACTTATCACGGCAAAGGTGCCTGCAGAACACACAAAAAGACAAGCAAAACAGTAGTTTTGCATCACGGCTCAATTGTGTTAAGTACTTTCTTTTCAAGCTTTGTTCTGTACAGTATTATGATGTCCACTGTAAGTGTGAAATCATGCATCTCTCTGAGTGAAAATGCCATCTTGCCTAGCACTTGACCAGCAGACCAGTTATTCCCTCTCCCTTTCTGCCAGAAGTTAAGAGGTTAATATTTCCACAGCAACTTGTTATCAGACTACTTTACAGTGAAGCCAACTGCTTCCTGCTGTTCTATGCAGATCAGCTCTTTTGTTTAAAAAGGTTGAGGTTTGGTTTATCATATCCTTTTGTCAGACTTGGAGCCCCTGCTTGGAAAGAAAGTAGACAGATGGGTGAGATGAGGAGAGTGGGGTCACTGAAATCACACAATCCTGCTGCTCACATCAATTGTGGCCAAAACAGGCACATCAAACCCCTCCTAATCTAGACAAGTGAGTAACTTGTGAAGCTCTAGGTTACTGAGCTGACCCCGTGTGTGGGACAGAGACGGTTGGCAGTTCGAGCTCATTATACTGTTCTTGGCACTGACTATGGAAGGCAACCTGGCTGTGTGAAAAGGCCACTGCCTGCCTTAAATGCCACCATTAATTTATACCAGGATACATATTAACAGATTTAACAACATGAGGATGGGATTAGAACAGCACCCAATGGTTGATGATGAACTCATACTGACGTTGCCAACAGTTTTTTCCACCTCCAGCCCTCAATATACAGCTACATGAGGGAGTAAGCAGCAGGTGGGAACAAAATGTAAGCACAGTTATAACCCAAGACCTTTTTATCAAACATCCAAATTAATAGAATATGTAGCAAGCACAGTGGCATCTCTGTGTTCCAGTAACAGAACATGTGTAAATATACCTGTTGCTTCCTATACTCTTACCAAAGCTGTAACTTACATACAACGTACATGTAGATTGTGGGGATCTCTGAATATAGGATATGATACATTAATGTCAATCAAGCTTGGCTTTGCATTGGAACATTATGCCAAATGTCTAATCTTTCTAGTCATGTGGCCAGGCACACAGGTTCTTATCAGTGTGGGCCTTCATTTGTAAAGCAACACCAAACCAAACACAACAGTCCTCCTTCAAACATCCTGTCTGATTCACGGACGTAGTTCACCTTTACCCTACTTATGTATGTGTGTGCGTTTGTGGGTGCGTTACTGCGTGCATGAGTGAGTGAAAATGCCATCTTGCCTAGCACTTGAAAAGCAGCCCAGTTATTCCCTCTCACTCTCTGCCAGAAGTTACGAGATTATTATGTCCACAGCAACTTGCTATCAGACTAAATTTGGGGCATAGAGCGCTTTACAGTGATGCCAACCTCTTGTCGTTGTTCACTCTAGATCTGCTCTTTTGTTTAAAAGGTTGAGCAGGTTTAGTTTATTGTGACCATGGTCACATGGACTCATTGCTTAGAGCTGACATTTGAGATGACCTGGAGCCCTTTCAAGAAAAGAGAGCAGCCGGATAGGTGAGATGTCAGGGTAGCGTCAGTGAAATGTCACAATCCTGCTTCGGTCAGCTGAGGACACGGTCATCACATCAGAGTTAAAACATTTCCTCCACATGGCATCTCAAAAACTTTTATCTCCCAGAGCAGTGTGTGTGTGTGTGTGTGTGTGTGTGTGTGTGTGTGTGTGTGTGTGTGTGTGTGTGTGTGTGTGAGAGAGAGACAGAGACGGTTGGCAGTTTTAGCTAATCGTGTTCTTGGCGCGGACAGCAACCTGGCCATGTCAAAAGGCCACTGACTACTTCTTAACAGCCTATCCTCCATTAATTTAGAACGTGAAACATTCCAAGAAACACGGTATTAGGAACCTCAGGAATCCCTTTCCTAAAAATATTATGCTACAAAAAAAAGGAACAAGACAAGTTTGTTAATGTTTATCATTTTCTAAATCAAGATGTACTATTAAAAGCTGAAAAACATGGGGTAAGAAAATTACGGGAACCCCTTTCCTGGAAATACTGTGGCAAAGCCTGGCCAGGTGCCAAAAGTATGGGTCAACCCAAAATCTATGATCACATTTAATTGTTTGAAATTTTTATATATGCTCAAGTCAAGCTTTGGATTTCTCCACATGTTTAAATGTCCATGGGGCTGTAGAAAGACTACACTCGTACTCAGCATTGAATGAGGTTTTTGTAAGCCTTTCCAAAACCAAAAACAAGTGTAAGGAATGAATTAAACAATGTGTCTTAATCTGCTCTAATGTAAGCTGCAATCACTAGCATGCCCAGCTAACCAGCTTACTAACTAGTAAACGAGCAGTTTAGCCAAGGACCACGTCATTAACTAACTTCATTATTTTGTGGGGTTACAGGTTACGTTAAAAAAAGCACAGTTTAGGACAAGCACATCCACTGTGTAGGGCTTCCTCACTGTGTGGAAGCGGTTTCTGGATGCTATCAGAGTTTAGGGTTACATTAGCAGCTCTGTGCTGCTTGCCAACATTTTATGAGACACATCAAGTACTCCTCTTCCTAAGACCTTTAACTCTTGTAATTCTACAAGTGAAAATACCAACAAGTATGTAAGTTAAGCAGCCAAACGGAGAAATGTTAGAACGTAATAACAGTGTGATTAGATTGTCCTATTATACGTACAGTTGCTTACAACAAGCTCGGTGCTGCAATACAAGATCAGTGCTTCTTATTTCCATGGCGACTACATAGAGTCACACATCAGCTGGTGAAGCTGGCTTTTTGCCTGGGATCGGTTAGCTTTAGCCCCACTCTACTGGCATGATATCACATATCACATAGTAGGGCTCATCGCGGTATCAACTGTCGCAATAAACGCATCGCAAAAGGCTGCAACATATCGTGAAAGACAGAGATTTTTTTGTGTTAGTTGAAAGAAAATATCTGTAGAAAACTGCACTTTAAAATGTAACTGTCATTCTTTTTTTATAGGGGAGCCTTTTATATTTAATTCAATGTTCAATTTGTTCAAAGAAAGAATGTTGGAAATGATTCTCTTTCATTTGTTTTGAATTCAACAAGCAATTAGTCGTATTTCAGCAGAATACTAAAGGCAGCAGAAAGGCAGAACTGAGTACACTTTAATATCGGTTTATTTATCCAAGTTATCGCGATATTCATAAACGTTATCGCAGAGCGCATATTTCCCTCAGATAGTGCAGCCCTTTCACATATGTACTTGTAACCATGAAGTGCACTTTTAAGACCCTTTAACAAGATTCTCGTTTTAAAGCAAGTCAGCTTGGAACATTAAAAAGTCAGCCGTAGCTTTTTCAACCAACCAACTGATGGACATAATCACAGCTAAATAAGCTGACGTGCAACAATGTTGTCATTTTAGCCAGAATCAACTAATCAACCAAAATCAACTGTCCCCAGCTACAAAAGAGAAGCTACTTTTGTCTACCTCAGTCTAAAAACAAGTACCTACTGTTTCTAAGTATTACTGAGAATTTCAAAAGTTCAATCTGCCACCTTTATAATTGTAAACTGTATGTGACGTGCGAGAACGCAAAACTAAGTGGGCATGCAGAGAGATTAGCCCTAAAGGGATCGGTCAGGTGTCTCTTTGCTGCCTTGTTGTTTCTTTAATCTCCATATTAACTAGGAGGAGATTTATGACCCAAAATCAAAGCCTCTACAAGAGGCTTTAAGTTCATTTCTCACCTACGGAGATGTGTCTGGATGTTCCAAAGAAGGTGTAGAGCAGGACGGGGTAGAATGAGGAGTATAGACCATAAACTGGAGGCACAGCAGCCAGCATAGCATAGGCTAGACCTGTGGAGCAGAGGAGAGGGAGAGATGTCAATAAACTGAACAGCCCCAGAAGCCAAGTGATTGCATCACAACCTCAGAGCTACAGAGATATCAAAACAAAGACAGCGTGAAGCTGAAAGCAGCCCATCAGGGGTTGGCAGCTGGCCGTTCACACATTTAACCCCTCTGTCATTCCAGATGACTAGCCTGGCCAAACGTAGCTTGTGGCTACTGTACAAAGCCTTGGAATGCATTTCAAGGATTTTTTAGGCTTTCAAACATACAGATGGGTGGCAAATGAAATGAAGTGTCTTAGTAAGGTGTTTTTTCCAGCACAATCCTCGAGAACTTCTACTGCTCTCCGTCATAGATTCCTTAAGTAGGGCTGGGTATCGTTCAAATATTTTTGATACCGGTACCGATACAATACTGTGACTTCGACACCCATTTTATAAAACAAAAATAAATTACATTTGACATTATGGCACAAATCTTTTTATTCATTTTTCGGCTCCTACTACGTGAGCCCGTCTCTGTGTGTAACAGAGTTTTTCTTGCGTGCCTCTACGGCATGTAACGTTAGACAGCCAATCACAGACATTATTAGATCATAGTAGATCATAGTAGAAGCATGCTGCATGCTTATTGGCTCACTGACGCTGATGAGATTAACTCCTAAGGTATTGAAATTGGGTATTGAATGACAAGGCCTTTTTCGATCCTCAACAACTTTAGAGGCAATTCGTCGGTGCCTAAAAAGTATTGAATTAGGTTCCCAGCCCTATGCTCAAGTCTGTAGAACTCTAGAGAGATGAAAACCATTCTTCCAGACGATATTCCCTCATTAATGCATGTCTGAAAAGGATTTAAGACAGCTGGGACTGCACGGCACTAACCTTGAGGGAGCTGCACAACTCCTGTGCTGAGACCTGAGACCACATCAGAAAACAGGTACTGCTTGACTGGATAAGATGGCAGCCATGTCAGAATAGGCAGAAAGCTCAAAGCTGCCGCCTTAGCCTTCTTTGATGAACACCTATGAAAGGAGACATGTGGATTAACTTATCAGTTTGTGATTTAACGGTTTTAAAAAAATTTTAAAAACTGCCCCAATTTAATGACTGCAAAGAGAAATGCAAACCAGTAATACACTGCTTATTCATTGTTGGTTACTAAAAATAGCGTAGAATTTAAAGAGATTTTTCTATAATTCTAATTATTTGACTTGGCATTAACATAGCCATAGCTTAACTCCTAACTGCAACCATTAGAAAACATGGTGTGCGTCTTCATCCGTTTTCACATTTCTATGTAAATGTTTTGTAATATCTCTACTGAAAAACAAAAAGGTTACTAGGTCTGAACTAGTAAGGTTGCCATCGTAACTTTAATGGAGAAGTCACATACCAGTGCAGAAATACAGAGGTTATGTGTGTGTACACTGGGAGGGTGAAAAGTGAGTAAAAAGCATTCTAACTAGTGATCACAGGCACTCCCAAATATCTAGGGGGGAAAAAAACTCTTCAATCAAATCAATTTATCCCATTGACTGAAAATTCATCAACAATGAATCAACTCTGGGATATTGTGGTGGCCATTTTCACATTTTAATAGACTAAACCATTAATAAATTCAACGAAATATAATAAAATGGGAGACTGAATAAAAGTAATCGTTAATTGCAGCCCTCAAAATACCTGACACTTGGATTATACTAGTTGACTTCCAGTGACATTAATCAAAGTAAAGAAAAATCTTACACATACATTTTAGAAGCAGCATATTTAGCATTTTATGTTTAATAGATGACTTAAAATTATTAAACCATTACCAAAAATTGTTGGTGATTTGTTGATCAACTAATGGATTAATCAAATGCATATTTCTGACTTCGGCAGGACAAATCCAGGGGTAAATTCCTCAGTGTAAACTTACCGGAACTGGTGTGCCAGCCTCTGTCCGAGGGTAGTGGAGTTTTCTTTGCGCTTGAGAAGCTGCGACCGGATGAGGGCTTCATCGTAGACCGGGCGCTCTATCCTGTACATCAGCTGGGAGTCTGCGTCCTCCAGAGCTGCTGCAGCGTCCTGCTCCATGACAGAGGCAGGAGGACTGATCGTATGGAGTCAGAGTTTGGGTCGCTCCGGTGTTGTTTAGCTCTCCCACTTTATCTTCTCCGTCATTGTTCCAGCCGGTATATCTTCATTCCTTTAATCAGTCTGCACTTGCTCTTTCTGCTCAGAGGGCAAGAGAAGACAAGATAGATTGTATTCCAACACAAACTGGTTGCCTTCTGGTTCACTACTTTTAAATAACAAGAATGGCCATGGTGATAACCAACTATGCCTGCGTGTTTGTACATTTTGCATTGATAAGAGAGACGTCCATTAGATTTGCAAGGCTACCACCTTTGAGTGAATGTTTTACCAGATATTTAGCAAATATTTGGTCTTTGGCCAGTTCATAGAAAGCTTTTGTCAGTGGAGAACATTTCTCTCAAAAGTTGGCAACCATATGCCTTCATGTTTCGACATCTATAGAACTATAACATATATGCAAATCTAGCAGGAGATGGAACCTACGACTGTGTGGCATACTGAGACTCGCAATGAAGACGTGAGGATGGGGTTCTTAATGCTCTGGCAAAGATGGTTCTAGACAACGACGACAAAAAGGGGGTGTTAGTTGACACCATGCACAGAGTTTGTTTCCCCTGTGATGACAAAACCACAAGAGCAGTCGTCATTCAGTTGACTGGTGTGAAATGTAATGCTCCAGACTGCCAATTTCTCCGCACAATTTAATTTTCATTTAATCACAAATTCTAAATCAACCAGGACTGAAGCCTTAGGCTGGGTTGCACCAGCAATGACTTATTTTAGGACCTTCTAAGGCTACGAAAGGCTCTGCTCCTTAACTAATCATTACATTTAGGGCTGCAACTAACGATTATTTTCATAGTCGATTAATCTGTCGATTATTTTCTCGATTAATCGATTAGTTGTTTGATCTATAAAAATGTCAAAACATGGTGAAAAATGTGGATCAGTGTTTCCCAAAGCCTAAGATGACGTCCTCAAATGTCTTGTTTTGTCCAAAACTCAAAAGATATTCAGTTTACTGTCACAGAGGAGAGAAGAAACTAGAACATATTTACATCTAACAAGCTGGAATCAGAGAAATCTTATTTTTTTTAATAAAAAAATGACTCAAACGATTAATCGATTATCAAAATAGTTGGCGATTAATTTAATAGTTGACAACTAATCGATTAATCAATTCATCGTTGCACCTCTAATTACATTGTTTGTTAGCCTGCAGCTACTCCTTAACAAAACATTACATTGTTTGCTAGCTAGCTAAAAAATAGTCAGTTAGTGCGCCTGTAGCTATTCGTTAACAAACCAAAACATTGTTTGCTAGCTAAAAAGTCTTGTGAGTCACTAATGAAACTCATAGGTGTGATTGGCAAAGGACAAAAAAGCAGGAAAATATAAGCTGCACCCATGACATTTTTTTGAAAAATAAACCATTAAATGGCACTTTCTGGAGAGTTTTGTGCAAAGAAATGGAGAAATTGAGTCTTACATGATATGTGCAAAACTGCAAGGTTAAGAGCTTATACTTTGCATTGTTGTAGTATCAACAGGTATTAGGGCATTTAGCATTTACATTACTGTTAATCAGTCATCACTTGATTACACATTGCATTACCTTGTTATAATATAAATAATGTGCCACAGAATATGACAGTAGCAACAGTTGAGAAGATTTGGGTCTGTGGTGACCAGGTCCACCTCACCCAAACTTCCTTCTCCCATTCTCTCTCCTTATTACCACACCTACACGGACAGCCCTGGCACTGTAGCCACAGCAGCCCACATTACCACGCCCATGCAGCCCCACCCACGGACACGTGCATTCACTAATTACATTTGTGTACAGATAGTGAAATAATATAAGCAGTACCTTATGTAACAGACTTTTAAACATTTAATGTAACTGGCAAACAATGCTTTCTACTTTTTAAAGAGCACACGTTTATAACAAATTTTTATTTATGCCGTTTGTATGCTGTTACTGTCATTCTCTACAGTATGTAGGTATGTAGTATGTATGTTGTCACTGTCTGTTCAATTGTCCGTGTTTCTCTCTGTTGACACTGTACATATTGTCTGTCTGGTTCTCCATCTTTTCATCCATTTTAACTCTAACTCTGCAATTTAAATGTTTTTTATGGCTGTCTGTGATGATACTTCAGGGTTTTTCCTTGCTCAGAATTTGTCTTTGCGGGAACACACAAAGCAGGGGGGGGAGGGGGTCTGGGTGTCCTCCCCCAGGAAATTTTGAGGGTAAAAGACTTCAATTCCTGCATTCTGATACATTTTTAGGCACCAATTTATGGTAAAAATGTCTATATTTATTGCAAGGAAATCACAAAATTCTGGTGGCAGGTAACAATTCAAAATACAAAATATAATGGAATATTATTATATTCAGTATTCCAGTAAGGGGGCTTTCACATCCGGGACAACACTTGACACTAAAGTCCAGTTGTTTGTAGGATTGACTTAGGCTACTTAATAAGTGATGTTGAATATATAGCCTACAGTGTAATGGACCACCACAGTTCATTTATACATGTGAACCGCGGATTAACTGCAGAGTTTAACCTACATAGTGTAAAACTACTACGTAAATGGGGCACAGCAGAAAGACAGAGCAGAGCGACGCTGCTTGTTCAGGGTTGTCATGTGTACTCCTATAGGCCTACACTTTGCATCAGGCGTTAAAACCAACTGTACCGAATTAGACTACTATTTAACGCGATAACGAGACGTTTTTAACCGCTAATGAAACTGTCTCAATTTAATACTGATGCCGTCAGACGGCCGCGCGGACAGACAGCAGTCGGAGTTCCGGCAGAGCTCTGCGCCGGTCAGCAGCGGCTTCTCACTGCGCAGCCGGTCCCCCAGAGCAGCATGATCACCGGGAGGGTCCAGCCTGAACCCTGCAAACAGAGATCCCGTTTGAAGGTGACGTGCTTGATTTTGACTGAACGTCCCAATTTAAGTAACCTCTGATCGGGTCGTAGTAAATTAAGTACCCTAAGTTTAAGATTAGGTGTTGGTCATTATCAACTCTGGACTCTGTGCTGCTGCCAGCCTGTGTAACGTACGTTACTCACCATCGATCGACTGTTAGCTTCAGCTGGCTAACGTTAGCTGGCAACTTCTGACTAGCTAGTGATCTAGCGAGGATTAGCCCTTCAGACCACAGTGGACTTCAGTGGACTCTCCATCCAAACTCCCGACTGGACCTTCGTCTACCACAACTGCCGGACTCTTTCAAATACATGTACTCCCTGTCTCCGCCGATCACTTGGTAGCGTTGGTCAGCTGTCAGCTTACGCCAGCTAGCTTCTATTAGCTTTCACCGACTGACGGCTTGCCCAGCACATCTGTTCGCTGTAGAGCTCTTTTAGCCATGTTTCCTGGCTCAACACTAAGTTAGTGTGGGCCACTACCTCTCTGCACTGCTGAAAATGGTGCTCCTAAAATATTCCTCACTGCAACTTCTCAACGTCATCTGCTACGTTGCTTCAGCTTGCATTGCCAACATAAAATAAAAATATTGTCCCGTTGTCGGCTTCAGCTAAGAAGATAGTTCGCCCCCACATGTCCAAAATTCGTATTCAAATAACCTTCCGCAACGATTGCAGGCTCTTTGCTGGAACTCTGCTTTGAATGAAGTTACATCGTGACAAATTAATGGACCACTTGCGGAGTGATATGAAGACATGAGTCAGAGGCACAAAAAACGTTGACAGCAGTGACCAGTCATTATGTTTATATACCCCCGACCCGTGCCTTGCGACACCCCCCCCCCAAAAGCCGATTTCCATGATTTACGAGAGTTTCTTTTTCAGGTCGGAAAAGCCGGATTTACGGAATTATCCGGAAGAATCACACCCCTGGAAACTATTATTTGTCCTAAAAAGTGTTGGCCGAACTAATGGAGCAATATGGCCAAATAATAGCTGGCAATTATCTGGTGGCATTAAAGCTCAGGGCCAACAGGAGTTGCAGCATTGCAGATGTTACAGCTGCGATCATTTCTTTGCCATGTTTGGTCCAATCTTACTGTTCAGCTCCAGTTTCCTTACTGAAGCGGTACCTTAAAAGAAATTCAGGAGCATCATACAACTCAGTTGGGTTGAGTCTGACCCTTAATTTATTTTTGCTCAATCCATCTCAAAAAAGGCCATTAAAAAGTGAAACATCCTAAAGTGTAAATTTAAAGTAATATGGATAACAGTTTGAATTAGAGTTTAAAGTAGTTGTGTAGCAAGGGTTGCCACTTTAACTAGCAGTTAAGAAAGAGATTATATAGCCTATTTTTCTTTTACCATACAACACACTTTTTTTGTATTACTTTTTTTATATATTTTTTAATAATATTGTTTTTAACTGTTATAAACATCACTATTTTGTAAAGTAAAATGGGGGGATCCGATGTATTTCTCTAATGCATCACATCATTCAGCAGGTGTTGCTGTTCTATTTAATAAGTTAAGAGGTGATATTTTGAAAAAGATGCTTTAAAAACATGGTTTATTATGATGATTTGGTATGGATTATTGTGGAATTTAAGTTGGGCAATCAACTTTTTATTATTTGCAATGTATGTGGACCCAATGATACAGCTCAAGCCAAGACTATGTTTACCTGTGTATCTTAAATTTGGAGACGTTCCGGCTCTAATATAAAGAAGCCTCTGTTCCTGTAAGAGGTCATTTTAATGATGCTCCTGATGATTTAATTGACCACCTGCCACCAAGGACATCTCAAAATAGGAAGTTCAAAGCTTTCTCCTTTATCTGTGATGAACTGGTGGTATTAAACACCAGATGGACATCACTTCTCTTGGAGTAACAATAAAACTCCTCAGTCCAGAATTGACTTATGGTGGGTTTCTCCTGTCTGTTATCTCACATTGCAATGTGCCAACATTTAGTCAGTCAGACAAAGAGTTCAACCAACTCATGGAGCTAACCTTAATTTATAAACCTAACTAGCAACAACCGATGGAATCCGCCTGCAACAGTTATCATTACAGCCAGCAAAATCCACTGTCCCCGGCTAGAAATGAGAAGCTGCTTTTGTCTACCTCAGTCTAAAACAAGGACCAGTTGTTTCTAAACATTTTTTATAAGGAGGATTGCTAAGAATTTCGAGTGCTCAATCTGCCACGAGCAAAAACGGAAAGCACGACAGGCTACCACCTTTGAGTAAATGTTTTATGAGGCTACCACCTAATGTTTGTAAAGGTTTTAGCAGATTTTTTTTTTTAGCGAATATTAGTTTAGAGTAAGCTTTTGTTGGTGTAGAACATTTCTCTCAAAAGTCCTGCAACCACAATCTGTCTTATAGCTTTTTCCATCCTGTCCTCAGACAGAGTTACTCCATGTGTGTTGTAACTCTGTCTGATGCCCCCAGCTCTAGCTTAGCCTAACACAGATCCTGGAGGTAACCGACTCCATCTAGCCTACTGCTCCCAATAAGTGACAAAATAACACCAACATGTTCCTGTTTACATGTTGTGATTTGTCACAGGGTGTACAAATAACAAGGACACTGTGCTTTTACTATCTAGTAATTGTTGACTCTATTACTCCAACTCTGAGTGAACTCCAGGTGAACTCTCTGCTCCTCACCACAGGGCTTCAGGTGCTGCGAGCAAATCACTCCGCCCAAGTAGCAGAAGTAGCAGTGCTTCGCCTTTCTGAGAATATAGTTCCCAGTTTGTTTACGGTTAGAAGATGGCTGTGTCTCATGTGACCTTGTTATTTGTACACGCTGTGACTATACAAATCACAACATGTAAACAGGAACATGTTGGTGTTATTTTGTCACTTATTGGGAGCAGTAGGCTAGATGGAGCTGGTTACCTCCAGGATCTGTGCTAAGCTAGGCTAGCGGTGGGGGCGTCAGACAGAGTTACAACACACACAGAGATGAGAAGGGTATGTATGGACTTATCTAACTCTGGGGGATACGGTGAATAAGACAAAGTCCCAATAAGTTGGCATGTTCCTTAAAGTTAAAAGTATGTAAGTTTCATCAGGAAAATGTACTTAAAGTATTAAATGTAAAAGTATCCTCCATTTTAGAAACTGGAAACAATCCAAACTGTTCTGTCAATCAACTAAGTGATTAATCAGCTAATCATTTCAGTTGTACATGTAGGCCTGCATATTGTTGGGTAGTTTTTAATAATGCATCATATTTTATAAACTGCATGTGTATTTGTAAAGTAATTATTAACTAAAGCTGTCAGATGAATGTAGTGGAGTAAAAAGTCCAATATTTCTCTCTGAACTGTAGCGGAGTAGAAGTAGAAAGTGTCATGAATAAAAAGACTCAAGTAAAGTACAAATGCCTCAAATTCGTAATTAAGTAAAGTACTTGAGTAAATGTACTTAGTTACATCCCAGCACTGGTCACAAGTATCTATATTTGACTTCATAGTGAATTTACAGTAACCTTACATTCTGTAGATGAAAAAGCCTTTATATAATACGAAAGCTTAACATCCATTTCTGTATCCCTGAATGAATGCATAATGAATGAATTAGCTAAATGGGTGATGTCAAACCATTTTAACAGGCATGTCTTCAAGGTATGCATGTATGTAAGATTGTATCTAATACGTGTAGTATGTGATACTTCCATGTTAAAAATTGTATCTACTCTCGGCGTGGAATTGACTGATAATGCTGTGTAAACTATGCTATTGCTAGAGCAGACACTTTATAACGTCCCCTCTTACAATATTCTCAAAGTGACACGAACGCACTTGCATGCGTAACCATTTGTGTTCTGGTGTTTTTTTAGTTTACTATTATCATTGTAAAATTAAGCAGCTTCATTTTTTTAGTTGGTTCATGGTGGGACTTACCAGTTTTCCGATTCAGTCAAGTCTCTGACGCACAAACAGTTAAACGCCTCGAGTTTCTTCCCGTTAAGCTTTCCTTAACGTTAGCTAGCTAACACGAAATTTAAAAAAGGAAAAATTGTGATTTCATAAACTTGAAATGTGAGAAAAATAAACACAATTAAAATAACAGCATAACGGTCGCGTTACAATTATTAACCGGTGTACAACTATACTGTCCTCGCTGTGACAGGAGAGGTGTTTTTTTTCTGGCTCTCCACAGTTCAGCATTTAAGCTAACATAAAGATGCTAGTAAAGACAGAACTCTTACCTCCGTACTCCAGCTTCTGTGGGGATGCTGCTGTCGGTTTAAGGACAATATAAATGTACGGCTAAACTGACCTCTTGAGTTAAAGTTTAACAAGGGAAACACATGATTAACGTCCTTCGTGGAAAGCGGACAGCAGCAACCTGTTACGATACACAGATAGTGTATGTTGAAAGGATTAAATAGTGAAATTCCTTTTCATCTTCCGGTCTGCAAAAATAGGCGTAGAACCGCCAGCGTCATGACGTGTAGTAGTCACGGGGCTCCCTCCTGTGCTGTTTTTTTTCCTCATCACATGGTCCAAAATGAACGAAAACTATAAATATATATTTTAGGCCTAATATTTCTTCACAAGGAATACAAAAATAACTAAGTAAGGTTTCCCCACCACCCTTCCCCATATCCCTCTGACAAAGATTTTGCTTCCCAACCATAGTTCCCAACACATGATGATGATGATGATGATGATGATGATGATGATGATGATGATGATGGACAATGTCACACTAGGCTAGGGCTGCACAATTAATCGCAATATTATCGAAATCGCAATATGGACTAGTGCAATACTCAATTTACAGGGGGGTCACAATATTTGAAAATAATTATTCAAAAATTATCATTCCCTCCAATATCGTGAATCATATCGCAATCACAATATCAGTCAAAAATAATCGCAATTAGATATTTTCCTCATATCGTGCAGCCCTACACTAAGCTACTTCTTATTTAATTTGGTTTGCTTCAGATAAAACCATCTGTAGTTAATTATTCATAAGTCTGACCACACCAAACAATCATTTAGAAAAGTTCTGATCATACTGATACAATGGTCCTTAAATACATTTGGCCTCTGCGATATCAGTGAAATTAATTCCCAGCCAGCAAAATATTACATTCACAAATAAAAAGTATAAAGACCACAGAAATGGTAGTATACAGCATATATGCTGTTCATATAGCCTAGTGTATGGTATTTCAGTAGACAGTATACACATTGATGCCATCTGTCTTTGTGTATTAACAGTGTGTTTCCATTAGGGGGCAATACCAGTCAAACTTTAGAGACTCCCTAGAGTTAACTCCTAATACAACGAGTGTTTTGTCATGCTTTTAGCTGGATTTAAATCAGCAACACATTGTTGTTTTACTCTTGTAGCTGCTAGAGGTGAAGCTAGTACTATTTATACAAGTGAACTAGTTTAGTCCAACCTAGGGGTCGGGCCCCTCCAAAGGGCCACAAGATAAATCTGAGGGATTGTGAAATGATTAATGGGAGAGGAGAGAAGAAAAAACTCAACATGTTTGTTTTCATATATTTTTTTTGCATATCTATTAGGTAATTTACATAGACATGTGAAACATGACAAGGGGCCCCAACTAGACATAGCTTTTAGTAAGGGATCAAAAGCCAACAAGGTTGGGAACCATCTGCCTTTTTATCTAATCTTTAGTTATTCTTAATTATATTTTATAAGCTTTTTTTTTTGGTGATATATTTGTAAGTAAAATCTGAATCTGAAAAGTCACTAGTAACTTTAGCTGTCAATTAAATATGGTGGAGTGAAAAGAAAACTAGTTTCCTCTGGAATGTAGCAGAAAATGAACTATCCAAGGATCTTGAATGTGAACTTAAATACAGTACTTTGTAGTGATTTCCAACCGCTGCTGAAGAGTGCTGTAGTAAAAGATAAAGTGCTACTGTAACTGCTTCCATCTTGGTCATTAGGTCAAAGGGAACGAGTGCAGGCTGTTTGCTGGATGGTGTCAATGACCTCAGTGATAAACCTACAGTACAGCAGTCTTGTTGAACTTATCCGAAAACTTTGCCTCCATCACAAACAAGCTTCTGCTGCAGCCTTGCATCCAGCTGCTGTGATTTTTACATCACTGCCTGTCTTTAAGCACAAGTACATGCTTTATAACACCTGCTGCTAAAGACCTTTCTTTTTGACACTAACTTTCTTTAAATAATTGTTAATTTCGTATACTGCACTGTAACTTTTATTATCGTATTTTATCCGTTTTAATTTTTTTTTATGTAAAGCACTTTGAATTGCCCTGTTGCTGAAATGTGCTATACAAACAGTGTTGGGGAGTAACGGAATACATGTATAAATTATGAGTAACTGAATTCCGTTACAGTTACAATTTAAATAGTTGGTATTTAGAATACGGTTACATTGTTGAAATCAATGGATTACATGACGATACTTCTCTGTTTCACGAGTTTAATCACTCTCTGAATAAATTAAGGCAACTCCATGCATTTCCCAGAAGCCCCAATATGAAAACGAAAAAATTAGCTATTTGCGTGAGCACTGATAGAGAGATGGAGCCGGAATATATACGTTACAAATTACATTTTTGGGCATGTATTCTGTATTCTGTAACGGAATACGTTTTGAAAGTATCCTTCCTAACACTGTATACGAATAACGCTGCCTTGCCTCGCTGTTCTACTGTGTCAGCACAAGTTGATGTTAAAACTGCTCTTTATTCAAATCTCTCTTCACAATGAAAACAATCCTTATACAGTTTACTTGTGGTCCCTGGGGAGCTCCAGAGACCTGGGGAGGACCAGGCTGCAGGTGGGGGCAGTTGACTGGAACAAAAACACAGACAGAAGATAAGGACATCCAAAACACAAGATTCACTCAGTGGTTCCTGTGACATGAGGCATACTTTCAAAATACTAATGTTTTAAAACACAAAAACATCCATGGAGCTACCTATAGGGCTGTAGCCCCACCTAGTGGACAACTCAAGCCACGCCTGTTTAAGCATCTTGTGCGGTCGCTGTCATCTGGGCTGAAAATAAAGCAAGTCTAAGATCAAACAAACACAGAAAACACTGGATTGGATTCATTTTTAAATAAATATTCTAGACATTTTACTTTAATTCCATCTAAACATACTGTATATGTGAAATGAGTCAATATGATTTGCTCATATTATTTGATTTGATGACAAATGATAAAGTAATCATTGGGTCACTGTGTGTGTGTGTGTGTGTGTGTGTGTGTGTGTGTGTGTGTGTGTGTGTGTGTGTGTGTGATTTCAAAGCCTGTGTTATACATATTTGTATTGTATAGTGTTGTTTTATTCTGTGGGGCAGTAAAAACATTGTTATCATGATGAATTTTCCCTGCAGCTTTTTAGCCTTCAGCCTGATGACCACTTCCTGCTCCCTCTAAATGGAATCGCAGCGGTGCTACTTAAAACCACTGTGTCCCAGTCTGAATCAATTACCCAGGCAACATGTTGTGTATTGTCTCCTTAACGCACATTCATTTCTCCATGTTTTGGCAGCAGTTATATCTTACGTCACTGGCCTAAAGCGTCAGTGCGGCGCTAGCATTTTCCGAGTGAAAAGCACTTCCTGTTCAACGTCCTCACATTGATTTGTTTTATTGTCATCACTGCTAAGTAATACAGCAGACATGGTCAAACATGTGCTGCCAGAAATAACAAGGGTCAATGAGTCCAGTGCATTGAATCAAACTGCATTCATATAGCACTTTTCTAGTCTTAACAACTAGTCAGAGTGCTTTTACAGGCACCATTCACACACATTGAGCTGACATGCAGCAAAGGGCCACGAGTTGGAATCAAACCCGCGGCCCCTGCTGTATGAGCCTCTGCCTACTTTTGCCCTCTTTGACACCCCTCTGGGTTTTTCTTTCACATCCACACAGACTGAAGAGAATAAATGTTGATGTAGGATTCTCATGAGCCAACCTGTCTTTCAGAATGATGAAGGCCTTAGATCTATTTCCGACCATATTTTCCTCTTTCTTTGTTTTGTTCCATAAAAACTTATAGAGCAGCATTTGTCCAAATCCACCATAGTGGTTCTACTCAGCCAGTGTAAACATGACAACATGGCTACCATTATTATGAGAAGGCGATGGAAATGGATTGGACATGTAATACGTAGAGCGCAAGAAAACATCACGCGAACTGCCCTTCACTAGATACCAGATGGCAAAGTAAAAGAGGCCGACCCTGGAGAAGAATACCTGGCGCAGGACGGTGGAGGGAGAGCTGAAGACCCTACATCACACCTGGGGCTCTATAAAGACACTGGCCCAAAACAGACAAGAGTGGAAATCCTTTGTTGGTGCCCTACATGCCAACAGGCATAATGGGCAGTAAGTAAGTAAGTACCATAGTGGTACACAGTGTAGAGGCAATATTCACATCATAAAAATTGATGATTTATTGATGCTTGAAGGGTAAATGTAGCACCTGTAATCACTCCAGGGGTCTCTGCAACAATGAAACTAAATTGTCAGTTATTTATATATCAATCCATCTCTGTTAAACCAGCCCACATCTTCTGGCACAAGCTCAATGTTGATTTCCTTCGGCAAACGTCCTACAACACTCGTTTGAGTGTGAGTTGAGGGCTTGGAAAAGAACTAGGGCCGGGAATTTAACGCGTTAATTAAGATTACAACAACAACAAACCACAGTGAACATGAACGAAGAAGCTGACGAGACCGCTTTGCTTGGCCCCGTGGATGGGAAATTTTGTTTTAAAAAACGAAAGGATGGAAGCGTCGACAAGAGCATGGTTGTGTGCAAGCTATGCAACAAGGAATTTGCGTATCACCGCAGCACATCGAGCCTCAAATATCACCTCAACGCAAAACACATAGGAGTTAGCGTGGACGTTACCCCGACCGATGCAATTAAAATGCGATTAATTTCGATTAATTAATTACAAAGCCTCTAATTAATTAGATTAATTTTTTTAATCGAGTCCCGGCCCTAAAAAGAACAAAAACATAAATGTGAAACACCACTAACCGCTGGTTTACGACTGCTCACCACGCGTCTGATGGGCCACCGGAAGTCTGAAAACACCACTGGCCCTGGGGAGAGAGACAGAAACACCCTGGCGTGGGTTAAGAGTTAGCTTTATCTTTCAGCCGTGAATCATTCTGTGAGAACTACAAGAAAAGTATCAGATCACCTGATTGGTGCCACGATAAAAACAGTAAAGAGCTTTCACACCTTTGCTTTTAAAAGGTGCCCTGCCACACAAAAACGTTTTTACTTGCATTTTTAAAATATGTTAGGTCCATATGTGTTTGTGTTAGGTCGTGAATGTGAAAATGAACTGCTACCTCCTCTGTCAGCTCTAGCCACTGAAAAGAAATAAGCGGAGAAATCAAGCCAATTACAAAGGCTAGTCAGTCTGACGTGGCGTTGCCTGAGCTCATTACTATTCATGAGCTCGCCCAGTTGCGCTGGGTAAAGGATGTTCATAGCCAGGCTCTCATTGGCTAGCTGTTAGCCAATCAGAGTCAAGCAGCTTAGCTCGTTGAATATTAATGAGAACTGGCATAAGTCGAGCTGAGTCTTCCTACAGGCTTACTATAACGCGCTAGAATGGCTCGAAACAAGGTAACAAAGGCCTTTTTTCTACAACAAATGTTACAGAGTCCATGGTAGAACTTCAGACATTACCACAAAGTAATGAAATACATGTGGCAAAAACGACATATTTCAAAAAATGTAAAATTGTGATTAGTAATTTTAATTTATTTTTAACAACACACAAAACATACATTTGCAACATGAGCTTCACCTAAGTAATTTTGTTCCGCTTGAAAACGTGTTTAAAACAGGAATATCCTTTGCCCTGGAAACGCAATTGAGAATGCATTTTGGTTGTATGGGAATGTAATTGTAATTTTTAAGAGACAGAGTTGTAATTGAGCACTGTCTCTATCTCTCTATATATATATTTTTATAAACATGTCTCTATAATCCACCCTGACATTTTGGATCATGATTTCCAACTAAATGCAGTGGGATTTAGGGTTACATGCAGAATGAAAACAACATACCTTTCTTTCCGTTCATGGTTGAAACTATTCCAAACTTTTATGTTTGTCTTTACTGTTATTGATTTTTCCCCCAGCCCATGTGAACCTGTAAACTTTGTACTCCTTGTTGGCATCCATTCCTGGTTGGAAAGCTTTGAAGGTCCGAGCATACAATAAACATTGTTCCACTAATGGTAGAACAATGTTTACCTTGTCCTCGACATTGCTACAGCCACTGTGCGAGAGAACACTGCATGGTTGGTAACATCAGTCACAGAAGCAAACATGCTCACATACACAGCTTTCTGTCCCGCGCACCAACCCCAACAAAACACACTTTAAGTTTGTGTACACCTTGGCAATCAATGGTGCTTTGGTGAATTCTCAGTAGGCAAATATATAAAGACCAGAGGAGGAGGAATAATAGAACAACACCTTTAAACCTGTACTAGGAGGCCTGATTATGAGTTGAGTGACCTGTCTGCATCAGTAAGTGATATTTGAACTGCTCAATATTTACACTTTTTCTGCATCTTCATTAGGGGCTTTAAACATTCATATCTTCATTATTATTTACTGAGAAATTGCATTACATTTCTCCAGAATTGGAAGTCTGGAGCCAAAACCTGCTGTTGATCTTCATTATCCGTCCATTGTCAATAATCTTTGATTGCACCTTTTATCTTTGTGTTGATTGTTTATTTTTCTTTTTTGATTTACTGTGTGTAATCTGTAGAGCACTTTGGGTTTCCTCTGTACGGAAGAGGATTAGGGCCACATGTAAAAAAAAAACTTAAACTCAGAACTCAAACACATTTTCACATAGCCCTAATCCTCTTCCATACTTTTGGGTATAACATTTACTATAAAGATACATTTCCCTTGCATGACCTTACCTTGTACACAATATCCACCGGTTGTTGTCGCTATTTATTGTTTTTAATGGGTTTAAAGTCTGTGCCATAAAAAAAAAAAAACACCTTCCATGTGTTGAGCCTCAGTTGCCGACAATGTTTAGCGTACACGTAGTATTTAATCGGAGAATCACTTGGAGAAGCATTTATTTTGATGGACTTCCTGACTATATTTCTTCATAAAATCTAGCTTTCATATTGTGGATTATGAAAATGTGTGGTTCCCTCAAACTTCCCTGCTTGCTATCCATATTGTGTCTGTCTCAACTTTTCCATCCGTCTAATCTAATCTCACCCACCTGGCAGAAGAGATAACAGCATACAATGCACTGATAAGGTGTTGTTAATACTTAGATATCAGACGTTTTACAGCATCCTTGACAGTATTTCCACATGATCTTTATCTGAATTGTCATCTATTGTATAGTTCTATCAAGAGGTTGAATTGGGATTAGTTGTCAGAAAAGATGCAATGTGGCTGCATGGTACGAAACTGTCGATAGGCCTTTTGCACAGAAGACATTTTGATGTCACTGTAGGAAAAAGTGTGTAGCAAAAGTGTAAATAATGAAATAAATGATGGCTAAATTGCATTTAGCTGCTTCAGTTTCAGGTTTGTGGCATGCAGGTTCATGCTGGCTCACTGTCACACTGTCATGGCTTACTGGAACACTTTCTATTCAAGTCATTGTTAATGTTATCAGTAACACCGGTGCTTTCCTACTATGACTAAGTCTTCTGTAAAAAAAGGTCTATCAAGGCAAGAACGTTAAGCTTTGGGGTTGTCAGATGTTTGTGTCTCTTCCATTTTCTCTGCCTTTCCCCGTTGGACTACAATTCCCAAATACCTCGATTTCCAAGCCTGTCTCCTAAAGATTTAATTTCCCATACAACTAAACTGCATTACATTCACGTTGTGAAACGGTCGCCGCTCTAAACATTTGGTTACCGTTGTGTATTGACACAAAACTACTTGGTTAGGTTTGGGAAAAGATTGTGTTTGAGTTTGCTATGTAACTTAAGTTACATACTGTATGTAAGTTATAATAGGTCAACGTTGACTTTTGGTTTCACACGGGACACAAACAGTGGTTTCCAGGGTTGACCAATCCATCCACCCTGACCTCCTCATTACGCTTATGACTTTGATTGGAAACATTTGTGATATTGTAACATAACAGTGACACATAACATTTCTTCCACTGTAGCAAAAGACAGATACATGTTTTTGTCAGTCTTCTGTAACTGGGCTAGTCATGACTATAAGAGCAGAGACCTTACAGTGTTGCAATGTCAAGTACATTTCTTCCCCGACGTCACAGCCCCCTGTAACCGTCTCCTCACGTTCTGTTCACGCCAGCAGGACAGACCAGGACACTCTGCATGCTCAAGTTGCAAGTTGTTCTTGATCTCGGGGAATTTGCTTTCTTTTTGGCTGCTGATAGTAGTAAGAGTACATTCTCTTCTGTCTGATAAGAAATGAATGGGGGGGGGGGTTGGCGTGTTAGCTCACTTGGTTGATTGTGTGCCCCACGTACCCAGGCTCAGTCCTTACCACAGCGGCCCAGCGTATGATTCCAACCTGTGGCCCATTGCTGCATGTTGTCCCCCTCTCTCTCCCCCCTTTGATTTGCATTGAGAGATGATCTTATGGAAAGTACCATATGCCAATCTCTAGGTATGGTGAAGGGTATGTGATGATGTGGGGGTATGGTGAAGGGTATGTGATGATGTGGGGGTATGGTGAAGGGTATGTGATGATGTGGGGGTATGGTGAAGGGTATGTGATGATGTGGGGGTATGGTGAAGGGTATGTGATGATGTGGGGCTATTTTAATTCCAAAGGCCAAGGGAACTTTATCAGGATGCATAGTATCCTGGATCCATGAAATAACTGGCCTTTAAAAATAAAAATCTGCCTTCCTCTATGGGAATTTAACATAGAGGTGTACTGACTTATGCCCCCTGTATTTTAAGGAAGAACATTTATTTATTTATGATACATTATTCATTCACAAAGAAAATTGGTGTCCTTAAAGGTTGGATTTTTCCTCCTTTTTTTAATTAAGGCACTAAGATCAATTTCCAAAAGATGATTTTTTTTTTATTCCTCTTTTTAGTCAACTTTAGCATGGGTTCATAAACTTATGAGTGCCACAGTACCTTTAACAAATGTCAGTTAAGGTCTTCAGTGCGGTAACAGACAATTGTGACATGATCTCCGACATGCGCCTTCTCAAACGTTCAGCATAGCCCAAAAATGTATTATTTAAAGTATTTCATTATATGCCTTAAACAGAGATTGTATAACATCTTTCCTCATTAATGAGGGGCGGGAGTCGGGACTCTCTGGGCTGTTTTAGGCAACTGCTGTCAGTGACATGATTTTCAAACTTTACAACTGATAATAAAAGGCCACACACAGTGGTACACATCCCATACAATTTTCATGACCTCACACCGATTATAAGATCTGCATTAAAAACAAAAAAACAGTGGGAAATTTGGACAAACCCGACCCGATTTAAGCCCGGGGGAGTGCTGCACCATCACAGCTCATCTCTGCACGCGGTAATCTGTCCATTTCTCTGATTGGTTGTAGGTCAGTCCAATTGTATACAGAGGCATTTGGGTGTACGACCGTAGATAACGCCCCTTGGAAATCAAAAAATGGACTTTGGTTTCAGACAAACTTGCATTTGCGATTTAGTCTTGCGATGTCACTATGACTCTAAAAAAAAATGTGTTTTAGGTTTTAGAAAGGCTAAAAAGAAAAGACGCCACCCTTTATAAATGCAGAGTATTGTTCTTACTACAGAAATCCAAAGCTTGACTGAACTGCCGTGCCTAATTATGGTTGCTAAGCTGTGATTGGATAATCAATGTTCATCTTTTTATCAATGGAAATAAAATCATACCAGGTGGAAAGTGGCTGACCTTGGCAGATAATTGTACATCAGATATCAATCGTTTATCACTGGACATGGTGTGACAGAACAAAGGCCAGCCAAAACCACCTGATCACACCCATACAATCAGATCACACTGGTTTATTATAGTCATTTGTATGGGCTGGGGGATTTTACCCAAGAATTATTAGGCTTGTTCCAGATGAGCTGCGCCTCGCCCGTAAAGTGGACGAGAGCAGGAAGCAGCAGCCGGGGGGCGGTGGCAAAAAGCCGCGTTCAAGTCGGACAGTTTCCAGCAGCCTTCAGGCTGAACAGGAAGTCACAGAAACACTCACCATCCTGTTAGGTCAGATTCTGATTTATTAAATTTGTTATCAGACCCATATATCAGCTCGTACACAGTCTCCAGTTGTTTTTATTATGACAGAGTAGCTGTCTAAATGCTCTACATGCGATCTGTTGCTGATGTTAATAAACAACAGACTGTAGATGATCAGTAATCTGAACAGATTTAGTCTCTCAGACTTCTAAAAGTCACTATCAGCCACACAACATGTGTTCTGTACAGAATGAGCCTTTAAATCAGACAAATAGCAGTTAAAATCCCTCCAATTCAAAATCAATAAAAAGTTGATATAAAACGTCATCATGTTGAGTCGATTCTGAACCAATCAGCTGTTAGATCAGCTGAAAGCCAGGCATTTCCCAGCATGCCCTTGGTTCGCCTGGGTCTTGCATTCGGTGAAAAGCAACTGCGCTGCCTGCGTCTCAAACCTGCGGCCGCCTTGATCTCGTGCGGTTATCGTTGCCCACGTGTGCACAGGGACGGACTGACAATCTGTGCGTTCGGGAAAAGTCCAGAACGGCCGTCCAACCAACGGCTGTCAGCACAAAAAAAGTCTAATAAAGCGATATTAACAGCCAACAGCAGGGGGCGCTAATACGATCACTTATATGCTACGTGTAAAAAAAAAACTGAGGAAGAAGCGTAGGCCTACTAGCAGAGAATTTAGTCTGGCTGTCACCAGACCAAGCTCAATCTTTTGAGATTGAACATTACAGAGCAAAATCAAATCACCGGCAGATCGGGCTGGGTTTACCCAGTCTATAGGCCTACATCATTAGATGTGACAATGGCTAGTAGAAAACGTAAGGAGAAAGGTGGATGGGAAAAATTCAAAGAAAAGAGGGCCAAGTCTCTTGAAAAATGCAAAAAGCTTACAGAGCATCCACAGCCTGGTCATGAGGAGGAACAGACAGCAGAGTTCATTTCACATCAGAAGAAATGAATGGGGGGGGCAGCTGTTAGCTCACCTGGTTGATTGTGTGCCCCACGTACCCAGGCTCAGTCCTTACCACAGCGGCCCAGCGTATGATTCCAACCTGCGGCCCATTGCTACACGTTGTCCCAATCTCTCTCCCTCCTTTCTTGTCTATAGCTATCCTATCAATCAAAGACCAAAAAATATCTTTAAAAAAAGAAAAAGAAATTAATAGGGCACACATGAACAGAGAGAATCATATCCGATGATCCACAAATTGGATGATCCGCATTTAATTGTTACACCAGGCCTGCAAACTCCCGTGGGATAACTCCCGTGGGATAACTCCCGTGGGATGACATTTGGGAGGATAGGGCCAATGCTTTGGGATACATCGCTTTCAGTGTGTTGCTACTACAGCTGGGTCAAACAAAGCTAAAACATAGCTCATAGTAGAGCTTCTAGCGAAGCTACAACAAAGTTACCCACCCAGTGATTCTCTTCTAGTGACTGTCAAAGCTCCACCAGACTCCCTGTCTGACAGCAGCTTCTCATGGCTGGCTAGCTCTGACTTAGCCTGGGAACTTGAGCTGTGATCAGGCCCAGAAACTCAGGCCCAACCCTACAGGAACCTACATGTCCAAGTCCGACCCGAGCCCGAACCAGTTCTGGGCCTGAGCCTGATTACAAATCCGAATTTCCACTGTAAAAAAACCCCTTTTTTTATAATATAGATAGATGTGAAATGACGTCTCACTTACTGTTTGTCAACACACAATGTTCGAAAATGGCCTCTCCTTCCCGACTCGGATACAGAGAGAGAGAGCAACTGTGGTTGAGCGAGATAGAAAATAATGTAAAGAGGGAGCGCTGAACAAAGCAGTGAATCAGAGGAATAAAACGTTATTTTCTGATTGTTTCACAGTGGTTATGTACTATAAATAAACACGTAAACACCGCGGAGAGGTGCCGCATTGTCAGATTATGAGTGAATGCAGCGCTTCATCGTGTCTGTTTCTGTGTGTGTCTGTCAGTTAAACTTCATCATGCCCCTTGCGTCGGAATAAGACGCAAGGATCAAAGTGGCGGTTAGGAATGAGAACGGCTGCACACCTTCCACGCTGTTATTGGCTGGGGGTTACATACCCACGTGGCGCCAAAAGGCTCTTTTATATGCCTTAAACAGAGATTGTATAACATTTTTCCTCATTAATGAGGGGCGGGAGTCGGGACTCTCTGGGCTGTTTTAGGCAACTGCTGTCAGTGACATGATTTTCAAACTTTACAACTGATAATAAAAGGCCACACACAGTGGTACACATCCCATACAATTTTCATGACCTCACACCGATTATAAGATCTGCATTAAAAACAAAAAAACTGCGGGAAATTTGGACAAACCCGACCCAACTCGCATTTGCGATTTAGTCTTGCAATGTCACTATGACTCTAAAAAAAATGTGTTTTAGGTTTTAGAAAGGCTAAAAAGAAAAGACGCCACCCTTTATAAATGCAGAGTATTGTTCTTACTCCAGAAATCCAAAGCTTGACTGAACTGCCGTGCCTAATTATGGTTGCTAAGCTGTGATTGGATAATCAATGTTCATCTTTTTATCAATGGAAATAAAATCATACCAGGTGGAAAGTGGCTGACCTTGGCAGATAATCGTACATCAGATATCAATCGTTTATCACTGGACATGGTGTGACAGAACAAAGGCCAGCCAAAACCACCTGATCACACCCATACAATCAGATCACACTGGTTTATTATAGTCATTTGTATGGGCTGGGGGATTTTACCCAAGAATTATTAGGCTTGTTCCAGATGAGCTGCGCCTCGCCCGTAAAGTGGACGAGAGCAGGAAGCAGCAGCCGGGGAGCGATGACAAAAATCCGCACTCAAGTCGGACAGTTTCCAGCCGTTTCCAGCAACCTTCAGGCTGAACAGGAAGTCACAGGAACACTCACATCCTGTTAGGTCAGATTCTGATTTATTAAAATGTTATCAGACCCATATATCAGCTCATACACAGTTTCCAGTTGTTTTTATTAGGGCTGTCAAACGATAAAATTTTCTTAATTGCGATTAATCGTTGAATTTCTATAGTTTAGATTAATCGCATGTTTTATCACATGATTAAAATTCTATTATTTTGCATTTCAGAACAGTTTTTAGGTACATATTAACAATGGAAAGCAATTCTTACCAGTGTATCTTGATTGGGAATCAAATGAATGCAAAGAAAGTGACTTTATGAACTTGATTTTAAGATTTGTATTTGTTTATTATATATTTAATCTAGTCACACATTTTAATCTAGAGTCAATATTAGGGTTGGGTATTATTTGGTTTGGATACCGGTGCTAAAGCGGTACTTTTAAAACGGTACCGGTGCCTTAACGGTGCCTGAACCGATACTTTTTAAGAAAGTTAAAAAAAAGAAGGGTACTAAACAGTTGGCGACATTAAAGAATGGCTTGTTTATTGCTAAGGCCATATCATCAAAATTAAATGTTTAATAATAATGTAATCACTATAACAATAACTTATTTCACTAGTAAATAGCTGCTGAATGACAAAAACAACCACCAGATGGGAAAAGGGCATTTAACAACAACTTTGAATGCACCACGAGGATGTAAATTACCAGTTTCATTGAACGCACCGCCTGTGTTTTTCAGCAGCTGCAGATTGTTACATCCCGGTGTCGGAATCCTCTACAGTGAAATACAGTCAAACTTTACACCGTTTAGCGTTAGCTGTCAGAATTGTAACCGTGTTTAATCCAGCTACTAGCTAGCGGTAGGCTAACGTCGAGTATAGTGTTAACTAGCGTCACGTGCAGCAATGTTTCTGTTGCCTGTATCTTCTGTTTCAGAGCATCAGAGCAGTGGCACCAGAATGAGGCACCGAAATCCGCGTTGCTATTCCTGCAGCAGCAGGATGTGTTATAGTAGCCTGTTAGGCTCGACGCAAAGCCGAGTGAAGTGAAAATAAATTAATAAATGGCGGCATGCGATTAATACAATTAAAAAAAATTAACGCATTATGCTCGGCCCTTAATCGCATCGCGATTAACGCGTTAATGCTGACAGCCCTAGTTTTTATTATGACAGAGTAGCTGTCTATATGCTCTACATGCGATCTGTTGCTGATGTTAATAAACAACAGACTGTAGATGATCAGTAATCTGAACAGATTTAGTCTCTCTGACTTCTAAATGTCACGATCAGCCACACAACATGTGTTCTGTACAGAATGAGCCTTTAAATCAGACAAATAGCAGTTAAAATCCCTCCAATTCAAAATCAATAAAAAGTTGATATAAAACGTCATCATGTTGAGTCGATTCTGAACCAATCAGCTGTTAGATCAGCTGAAAGCCAGGCGTTTCCCAGCATGCCCTTGGTTCGCCTGGGTCTTGCATTCGGTGAAAAGCAACTGCGCTGCCTGCATATCAAACCTGCGGCCTCCTTGATCTCGTGAGGTTATCGTTGCCCACGTGTGCACAGGGACGGACTGACAGGTGAATGGGAAAAATTCAAAGAAAAGAGGGCCAAGTCTCTTGAAACTGATGCAGCAAAATGCAAAAAGCTCACAGAGCATCCACAACCTGGTCATGATGAGGGACAGACAGCAGAGTTCATTTCACATCAGCAAGAGGTACTGGTGCCAGGAGCAGGACACATTATAATAGGCTGCCTTTATCCCTATCTTAGTGAATTGCATAGTCAGCTATCAACATGGGTGTGCATCATGATTATGAAAATGATGGTGCCATTTAGTGCAAGTTTAACCAAAAACTCCTAGCTTGCACTTTCTGACTGTCTTCCATCAGAGTGCAGTTTTTCCTTGTCTTTCATATTTAAGATAATTTGTTTATTCAGGTTGAAGATAGTTGCAGCACAAAAGATGACAGGGTGGTAACAAACACTCTGTAGTTTTGGTATATGCCTACAGAATATCTAATCCCCATGTTCTGGTACAGCAAGTAGCCTACTTTATCTCTGTGTTGTTACTAAGTGTTGTCAGTAATACTCTGTACTGTAGTTTGTAATTTGGGGTTTCTGTAGCCAGTGACATTTCATTATTTGTATTTTTTTTTTTCAATGCAGATGTAATGGCAGTGTACATGTTTTGTTTTTATTTGAAGGCTTAGGCTTCATTAATAAACACAACCCCAATGTCACGGTTTGTCAGGAAAGGTTTGGACCCAAGTGCAGTTTAGAAGGTTTATTAAATGAAATGAAGTACATACCAAAAAATCCAGAAAACAGGCAAAAACAAATTCCAGGAACGCAGAACGGGATAGCGGAAAATCAGAGACGAACGGTAACTCCAGACACGAACACACAGCAACAGAAAAACAATGATCCGACAACAGACAAAGAAAACACAGAGACTAAATAAACCAGGTAACGAGGACTAACAAGGACGAACGGAGGAACAAAATAAATCAACCCCGGAGGGCGAGGGCAGGCACAAGAGTCATCCGGGGCCAGGAAAACACAGGACAGCGGATCCCAGGGAACAGAACTGCTAGGCACTAGGGTACAGGGTACTAGTGGGCAAAGAGGCCTGGGGGAAACAGAGGGCCGGAGAGGTCTGGGGGAAACAGAGGCCCAGTGAGGCCTAGGGGAAACAGAGGGCCGGTGAGGCCTCGGGGAATCAGAGGGCCACTTGGGACAGGGAACAGAGAGGCCACTCGGGACAGGGAACAGAGAGGCGCAGTGCAGATGGGACCCCTCTGACGACCGGCAGCAAAGGCAGAACCCTTCAGGCGGCCGACCGCGAAGGCAGAACCCTTCTGGCGGCCGGGCAGGACGGCGAAGGCAGAATCCCTCAGGTGGCCGAGCAGGACGGCGAAGGCAGAATCCCTCAGGTGGCCGAGCAGGATGGCGAAGGTGAAGACCCTCTGGAGGCCAATGGCGAAGGCGGATCCCTTTAGAAGGCCGGCAGCGAAGGCGAATCCCTTTTGAGGGCCGGAGGCGAAACCCCTCTGAAGGCCGGCCGCAAAGGCGAATCCCCTCAGGAGGCCGACCACGAAGGCGAAACCCCTCTGGAGGCCATCCGCGAAGGCGAAACCCATCAGAACGCCGGCGGCGAAGACGAAACCCATCAGAAGGCCGGCGGCGAAGGCGAATCCCCTCAGGAGGCCAACCACCAAGGCGAAACCCCTCTGGAGGCCATCCGCGAAGGCGAAACCCATCAGAACGCCGGCGGCGAAGACAATCTCGGGCTCCAGTCCACTGGAGAGCGATTGAACCCGTGCATAGCGTCGGGAACCATGTGGACCACGTCCTCTCTTGCGGCCTCCACGGTTCCCAGAAAATATGGCCAGACGGGACCCTTCAAAAGACTGCTCAGGGGAGCTGCAGAAAGGCGAACTGGACCGAAGCTTATCAGCTAATAATCTAGCGGCTTCGGCCTCCTCAGTCTGTCTAGCACATTTAGCTAGGTTCTGGAAAACAGTCACATAAGTCTCTGGCTCACTATCAGGCAGAGAAACGACAGGACTAGGTAAAGTGGACAGAGGAGCAGGCTGGTTAAAAAACAGAGATCCTGTAGTCACAATGCTAGCAGGCCGAGAAGTAGGCAGGCTAGTGGTAGCTAACTGGCTCGGAATAAAACGAGGAACTGGCATAGGAGGTAGCTGACTGCTAGAGGGCTGGAGAGAAGATAACCTGTTAGCATTTTGAGATGAAGGATCACAGCAAGGGGTCTCTAGGAAGTCCTGTATCCACTCAGGCAAGGAGCTCCTGAGCCAGGGCCGAGTGGATACCTCACGGTGGGCTAACCTAAGAGCTGCCTGTTTCACCTCCCAACTAGGTGCTCTCTTCCACTCTCCAAAAGCACACATAAGAGTGTAGGTCAAATCATAAAGTTCATCCTCTAAATATTCCGCTGGGTCGGTCATGGTCGGATCATTCTGTCACGGTTTGTCAGGAAAGGTTTGGACCCAAGTGCAGTTTAGAAGGTTTATTAAATGAAATGAAGTACATACCAAAAAATCCAGAAAACAACAGGCAAAAACAAATTCCAGGAACGCAGAACGGGATAGCAAAACTGGAAATCAGAGACGAACGGTAACTCCAGACACGAACACACAGCAACAGAAAAACAATGATCCGACAACAGACAAAGAAAACACAGAGACTAAATAAACCAGGTAACGAGGACTAACAAGGGACAGGTGACACTAGGCTGGGCAAACAGGTCAAACACATAAGGGTAATCACCAGGGAGGGAAACACAGGAAGTAAAATGGACAAGACAGAAAACCAGACTATCAAAATAAAACAGGAAACAGAACATACAGGCACACACGGGAAAACAAGACAGGAACTAAAATAAGACAAGACAAGGGAGGAAACATGGGCTACAACAGAAAACAGAACAAATACACAACAAAACAGAAACAAGAACAGAAACTCAAAACCAAAACCATGACACCCAATTATCATCATTGGTTTTGAGATGTTACTTGCTGTGAATACCTTGTCTGATAGGCTACAGTATTGTGGCATAGTATCAGGACTTCCTGGCTAGTGTCTGTCGCGCACGGCTAGGGGCGAATGGCCGGATGATCGGCCTATTTGGGAGAAAGTCCAGGGGCCTCATTTATAAAACTGTGCGTAGATTCTATTCTGAAAGATTTTGTGCGCCAAAAAGTCAGAATTTTCGTACGCAAAAACAACATTCTGATTTATAACACCATGCAGCGCACACCGGTACGCACTCTGCTCGTTATAACTACGGACGTGCGTTACCTTATACGGTCGTGCACGAGCCTCACGCTCCTCCCAAGGCCGTCCCATATTTGTCCTAATAAGGTCCATGTCAATCAATCAATGAATATTCCAGCCTTGTAAAGGAGCCCTTGACGACCATGTGTAACAGGTTTTATAAATGAGGCCCCAGGGCTGTTTTTTAGCCCCAGTCCGTCCCTGCGTGTGCAGAGCAAGTCAGGATCAAGTTGGACACAAATCTAACCGGCATGCACTGGGCGGCGATTGCCGGTGATCGATTCTGCGCAGACCTGGCTCATCTCGAACGAGCCTATTGTTCCAGTGAGTAAGCCATTGTAAATAAGATCCTGTTCTTAATGACTTGCCTGTAAAAATAAAGGTAGAAAAAAGAAAAAAAAAAGAAAACACACATCCACAGTCAGATATTCGCATATGAGCACAAATGCACACGTTAAAAACATAATATGTGCATTCACAATTATGCACGTTCACTGTCAGGTTAAAAAGAAAAAATGCCAATCCCCAAAACTGGAGATTATATTTTCACAAGGAGATGTATTCATGCATCTGGGTTCCACACACACATTTCCCATGAACCTGGCCTGAACTGTGCTTGATCCTGGACAAACAACAGGGGCAGGCATTACCTCCCCACTTAATTCTGAGTAGACACTTCGATAAGATTGCACTGAAACCAGCAACACCCCCCCCCCCCCCACACACACACACACCTCACGCTCCTACAGTTTCTGCTCTTTCTTATCCATTTGCTTGGTGTTGCCAATGAGTTAAAGGAACACTCTTTCCTTTCTGTCCACTCTGTGGAGGAAAAACATAAAAGGTCGGTTCAGTTTTGAGATGAATGGATTGACCTGTAATGTGTTCAACATTCCAGCCAGGAATCTGATATCAGAGTACCAGTGTGTCTTATCGCACGCTAGATAAATGAATCCTGGAATACAAATCTTGCATTCTGCAGTGTTTTCCTCAAACAAATCTGGGTTCCTGCAGACTATTTTTACCCTTGAAGTGCACTGCAGTCAAACCTTTAGTGGGCTTTTCCATCCTGAAAAGCTACTTAATTTCCACTTCAATGAACAATGACCCTGCCCTGTTCTGTCCTGTCCTGTCCTGTCTGTTCTGTCCACATCCTCCCTATCCCATCGGTACAATATCTTCCAAACGCTCTTTGGGGGCGGAAAGTCTCCACTGAAAGTTGCAGGTTAGAGATATCAGTAAGAACAATGGTCAAGGATAAAGCAGGCGTCGGAGCTGTTGTGAGAAACATCATAATTGCTGTTAATAATTACAGCCGTGATAAGCGGCAGAGGTGGCATTTATTAATGGAAAAGCCAGCTGATATCGCAGTAGATCTCCAGGAGCAGGACGAGGAAGAAGAAGACAGAGTGGAGAGTTTGGATTTGAGAGATTAGGACACTGTCAGGTATGTGGGACAAGCTGCACTACTTTACATGAGGATATGAAAGTTACTGGAAAAAAAAAACTACTTAAGTACTTTTTTGTTTGAGCTTTCGGTTGTGAAATCTTTGAAATCAGAAGCAGAATTCCAGAGGTGATGATGTATTTAGTACTGAAGTGGATTAGGGCCACGTTCAAAATCTATGTGAGAGAATTCTGATTTTTTTTCTGACTTGTTTCTCAGGAAACCAGAGGTGCTGATGTATTTTGTATGGAAGCGGATTAGGGCCACATGTGCAAAATGTATCAGAAATCTGACTTTAAAGTCAGAATGAAATCTGACTTTTAACTCAGAATTCTGACTTTCAACTCAGAACCCAAATACATTTTCCACATGTGGCCCTAATCCTTTAATTTGTCATAGAAGCAGAAAGTTTAAAAAGTGACTAATTTGACCCTGTTCTCCCCTACGAGGTGATGCTCTACCAAGGTCCAACTCTTCTTCTTGCTTTCCTGCCTCACACTTTCAACACAGAATACTGACTTTCAACTCAGAACTCAAATACATTTTCCACATGTGACCCTTAATCCTCCAGTTGATTCAGGAAAATTCAGAGTCACAGTTCAGTGCTAAAAATTCAAAACCAAGCCTCTCTGGTGTTCTTGTTTCTAGAGCTCAAATAGAGCCTGACAAGTCCTTACCTGGCTCATGTACCTGCCACTATATTTGTGGGCCTGGCCCCTTTGTTGTTCGTTGTTAATGTTATTTGATAAGTGATGTTCAAAGGCAAGACAGGAGCCTCTTCCTAACCTAATGTGGTTAATGGGTCTCAGAGCCACATAGAGAGGCAGCAGCGGTGTCCCAGGCAGCAGAAGCGAGATGATGCGAACGGGAGCGAAGGAGTTTGTGGTGGTCCGGCCGCTGTACTCGGAGGAGGCTTTCGCCCAGGACCATGAGAAGGTCTACAGGCACGGCAAGACCATGCTGGACCACGTCAAGGACTACTTCACGTAAGGAACACACCTGTTTTCCCGTTCTTTGACTTGTCATCACTTAACAATTAACCCTTGGAGTCTGGTTAGGCTGAGGAGCGTAAAGGGGTCGGGGAGCGAGAGAGAGAACGTGAGTTTCTGGGAGAAGTTAGTCTCTTCTTGTGTCATGAGTAAAAAAAAATGCAATTTCATATCATTTTGGACCATTATTTTTTCCATATCTGTGTCTAAAACGTTGGAAAAGCTAGAGCAGATAATAAATGACACTCAAAAAGCTTTAAGACAAAACTTGCTAAAGAACAACCATTAGATCTGAGAAGAGTAATTTAGTTATATTCATTGGCTTAGGTGCTGCCCAAACGGCTAGGGTGCTGCTCCTCAGCCTTATAATGCTAGGGAAAACCCTGCAGTTCATATGGATGCCTCTCTAAATTAAGATTGTTTTTGAATACTTGTTTAATAAATGGTAATGGTTGAGATAATAAAGCTGAAGAATTTGTTTCTTTAAACCAGTTTGTCATGCATTTATTTATTTCAACACTGCAAGTTTACAAGTAAATCCTAGTATTTCAAATTTGCAATTAATCGTGATCAATCAAAAACCGTGATTAACTTGATAACATTTTTGAATTGATTGACAGCCCTAATATATATATATATATATATATATATATATATAATATGATATATATAGTATGAGATATAGATATATATATATATATATATATATATATATATATATATATATATAGTATGAGATATAGATATAGTATGAGATATAGAGATATAGATATATATATATATATATATATCAATATTGAGCGATATTGTAGGGTTGACAATTGGTGGTTTTTACAATGAGATTTTAGATAAATAATCATCAATAATGTTTCATCAAGTGAAATTATAAAGAAAAAATTTATATTTTTTTCCCCCAGCTCAATACTATTTACATGTATGCACAAAAATAGTGTGATGTTACAACCTGCAATTCTTAAAATGACATTCCCTCACAATGTTTCACAACAGATCTTTGGAGAAAATTGAGTTAGTATGTGCTTGTTATTATCAATTTAGACAATGTAATTGTATATCACAATATCTCGATATATGATGTCATACCGATATGATTCCATTGAAAGAGGATAAATTATCATATTGAATGATCGCCCTGCCCTAACCTAAAGCTTCAGAGACAGTGCTCTATTTAACATGGACTTTCTGTTTGGGCCCACTATTGTGCCATTGCAGATGTGACGCCAAACGAGCCAAGAACGCAGCTCTCTCTCTCCTGCCGGTCATCGGCTGGATGAAGATCTACCGAATCAAAGATTGGCTGCTCAGTGACATCGTGTCCGGTGTCAGCACTGGACTGGTAGCTGTCCTGCAAGGTAAACCTTTACAACTGCAAGTCTTTCACTTTAAAGTATCTGAGTGTTATTTACTTATTTCTTCTTTAAACCAAATAGATGCATAATAGATGCATATTAGCAGCCTTAAGGCAATTCTGTCTTTCCTCATGTCACTGGCAAACATGGAAAACAACAGGGACAAATACCTCACATATTATGGAAGATAGTTGTATTCATAAATAAAATTAAAAGTCCAAAAAGACTGATCTCATGAAGTGGCGTATGTATGACACGCCAATTGGTATGCCATTATTGGCGTGTTATCAAGACGCAGACTCGCTTTTTAGCGTGTTTATCAATGCCGTTTGGCCTCCATTGACTTACATTACCTTGCGATTGCGTGTGAATTTATGCTGCAGCGAGTAGTATAAAGGGCGAAAATCTGCATAGGGATGTTGGTTGGGGTGGAGGATGGGTAAAACACAGGACTTTCACCCAGGAGACCGGGGATCGTGTCACGTTTCCTTTGTGTCCCGCGTGTCCTGAAACTCAACCTTCGCTTTCTTCTTTTACTAAATCCAACCCTGTTCTTCTTTTCCTAAACCCAACCTTCGTTTCCTAAACTCAACCGTCGCTTTCTTCTCGCAATAACATGGCACGTGGCAATAACACGCCAAGTGGCGTGTATGTTTACGTCCGCTGTATACGGCGTAGACATACACGCGGATAGCTCAAAATGCGTACAGATAACATGCCACTTGGCTTAAGAAAGTGGGCGTGTATGTTTACACGAAGTCATGATGTCATGTTGAAAGAGAAAATAAAAAGAGATCAAAATAACATAGTAAAATAGTAATGTCATGTCACGCATGTCATGCGTAGCAATGCTCAGTATCTTACGAGCTGAGAGTGAGCACGGGTTGATATGACACCAACAAAACCTGGATGTCACTAATACAGTGTCTAAAAGTCCCACTTATTGGCACAATGGCTGCTGGCAGCATCATGTGTCCCAGAGGTCTGTGTGCAGCCCCTCCACAGACCAACAACAGCAGAGCCAACAGTCACAAGGACCGTAACGTCAATGGCCATTCCAGAGGGGGGAAAATCACAGAAATTATTCATTAACCCTGTTACGCTGAAAACACACTGGGACTGGCCCGACAATGAAATGAAGATGAAACGTTTACAGTTATCAGTAGCCTCATTCCCACTGCATGACCTAACCAAAGCAAGGAGACAAATGCATCTGTAATCACACAGTATTGGTATCGGCAGGAACAAAAATCCTGTGTTTGAACATTCCTTTAGAATCTTGTTACCGATATGCTTGACGAGTTCCTCCATTACTCATGGGGATCAATGAGTTGATTTATTAGAAAAATGACTATTGTCTTTACTTCTGCACAAAGCTGGAAATCTCACCTCTGAAAATTACGAATTTAAAAAAAATGCAGTAAATGTTATGCATTGTATTTAAACATTTTAGACATTATACTTTACTGACTTTTAGAGGTGATATATTTCAAAAAGTTATTTTCATTTCTTGTCAGTTTTAAAGGTATTTTTACTTTAATAGTGGGTGATACGGTAGTCTATATTGACGATGTCTCATTTCCAGGATGTCAGGTTACCTTCCTCTTTCTTTGTGTTGGCGTTCTAAAACTCCGGTGGATTTGTGAGGACTATGGTTAACTGCTCCTCAGATCTCTGCAGGGTAAATCCAGACAGCTAGCTAGACTATCTGTCCAATCTGAGTTTTCTGTTGCACGACTAAAACAACTTTTGAACGTACACAAGTTCCACCAAAACAAGTTCCTTCCCGAGGCTATTTTGCAGCACCATCATCATCATCATCGTGTCCGGCGCTTAGCACCGCCCAAGACGATTGTGATTGGTTTAAAGAAATGCCAACAAACCACAACACGTTTTTCTCCCATCCGGGAATTCTGTGTGGACTGACCAGACCTTCCTCCGCAGCGCTGGTAATGCGAGACTAGTGATACGGTAATCATAGCTAACAGCAACTACCAGAGAAGTGAAGTGCAGGAAACAAGAGCATCATCTGTAAATGTGTATAATAAGTGCATGTTTTTGTGTTTCAGGTCTGGCCTACTGCCTGCTGGCCTCTTTGCCACCCTGGTATGGACTCTTCTCTGCCTTCTTTCCTGTTGTCATTTACTTTTTCCTGGGCACCTCTAGACACATCTCAGTAGGTAAGGGATATACGTGCGCATCCCTAGCTGCTCTCAAAAGGCTACAACTCAGCTAATCTGCTATCCTCTCTCTCTTTCTCCAGGTCCATTCCCAGTCTTGTGTCTAATGATCGGCTCGGTGGTCACCAGGATAGTCCCAGACGAGGGTCCGGCCCTCAACATCACAGGGCTGGAAGGCCTGACCCGAGACGAACAGAGAGTGCTGGTGGCTTCTTCTCTGACCTTCCTTACTGGTATCATGCAGGTGAAACACACTCGCCACAACCACTCCGACTATCCCTTCAATAGTGTCGCATTGACAGACCCATCTCCATAGCGCTGTGGAGTAAGGTCCGGCTACACCACAGATGCATTCTGGGATAGGAGAAAAAAACGCTCTGGGTTGTTTGCATTACCAATCACAATCGTCTTGGGCGGCGCTAAGCTCTGGACGCAGAGACGGTGGATCTGTAAAATAGTCTTGGGAAGGAACTTGTTTTGGGGGAACATTTGCACCCCGCAAAAGAAATCACAATACAGTAACGTGAGCTATTTAAATTAGCTGGATACATGGTTAAACATAATTTGCTCTTACCAGTGTATCGCTGTGTGTACTTTGTCCACAGCAATCCCACCAATGTATCCCAAAACGTCCCAGTTAGAGAGGAAATACCATAAACATATTATTTGTAAATCTTTACAATCATTCCCCGAAAGAACCAAGCAGACCTGCCTTGTTGCACGATTAAAATGTTTTTTTTTAACATCATTTAATATTGTATGTGGTGATTTCTTTTGCGGGTTGCATGTTCCGCTTCCCGAGACTATTTTACAGAGCCACCGTCGCTGCGTCCGGAGCTTAGCGCCGCCCAAGACGACTGTGATTGGTTTAAAGAAATGCAAACAACTCAGAGCGTTTTTTTTTCTGCTATCCCAGAATGCATCTGTGGTGTAGCCAGACCTTACTCCACAGCGCTGTGAAGATACTGTAGGTCTGGCAATGCGAGACTAGCCTGGCTCTGCCTTCCTACGTACTTCCGCCCAATTTTCATTTCCCTTCAGTACTGTACGAGAGTCTGGTAGGACCAGACTAATGCGAGACTACCGTGTCTTTTATATACTACCACCCCAACATCATGACCTCTCTGTCTCTTCCAGCTGGCAATGGGTATTCTGCAGGTGGGCTTTGTTGTCATGTACCTGTCCGACACTCTGGTGTCCGGCTTCACCACAGCCGCTGCTGTCCACATCCTGGTGTCCCAGCTCAAGTTTGTGTTAGGATTGACTGTTCCAGGCATCAGTGGTCCACTCTCTCTCATATATGTAAGTACAGAAGAGAATACATGTTATTACCATCTGGCTTATATTATTATTAGCACCCCCTTGGCTCTTAAACAGAGATTCAAAAACTCTTTTATTCCTCTTTTCATTAAGGCACTCAACTCAGCTAAGAGGACGTGATAGCCCTTGCTTATATTAATGACCCCTGTATTTATTTATTTATTTATCGTTATCTTTATTATTACTATCTATGGTTTGAGTTTTTGTAGTTATGTTTACCTTCATTATCACTCCAATACAACTCTGCAACTATGTATTCTTTAACTCAGGCTGAAGCTGCTGTTTGTATTGTGTTAACTTTAACGTTTGTGTTGTATATTCTTCATGTGGTGTCTTCCTGCTGCATACAAATTGCCCTTTTGGGACAAAAAATAACTGAACTGAACAACTTTCTCACTGATTCTCACAGTCAGGGAGTGAGGATTCATTCACAGGGGCACAGTCAGAAGTTGTAAACATTCTGGGCTCAGCCCAGAATTAGGGAGGGTCTGGGTCATGCTACGTGTAGGCTACAGCAGCTATACGCACTATTTTGCGTATGCACGACCCATGGGCAAGAATGGCCCGCCGAAGGATCCAATCAGGCACACTGGATGACTTTGCAATGTGTAAAAAATTATTCCAATTCCAAATTTACCACTTTAATCTCAGAGAATATCAGAGTTCTTCCGTAAATTTCCAACTTCAATCTAAGAAAGTTTTTTCTCTGAATATTCCCCCTCTCTCCCGGGTCCGTATTATTATTTTCCTATAATGGCCTTAGAACGCTGTCGTAGCAGAAGCAACTTGCGTTTGCCGACATCAAGCAGACAAGAAACTCTGTGGCAGATACAGTCTCTGATCTTTCTGGAGTGGTTTACTGGTCTGGCCCACTTGAGATCAAATTAGGGGGATTTGGCCCATGAACTAAAATGAGTTTGACACCCCTGCTGTAGAGATTACATCCTATTTTGTATCTAATTGTTCTTCAACCGTCTTCATCATTCTGAAACCAAAACATTACAAATGTTGAGGATGACTCATTTTCACTTCTGCCACCTAAGAAAAGAGGCTAAAATTGTCTGATGTTTCTATTTTTAAGTTACATAATGTAGGTAGGGTAGGAATTAGCATTCCTAATCTTGAAACCAATGTTCAGTAGAGTTTACAAAATGAATGAGCGATATTTCCTCAGCGATAGAAGTTTTGCTCCATTAATTTGCCAGTCCTGTCAGAGAGACTGAGCGGAAATGGCACTAAGTTGAAGTTATTTTAAAAATCTAAAAGATTCTGGGCTTTTGAGAAAACATTGGGAGCTGGAGCCCCAGAAGCCACGCCACCTCGCCCTGCCGCCCGGTCATTCATCTATTTGACCTGACTTTTTGTTGCTGTCTTTTTCAGACCCTGGAGATCATTTTTAACAAGATCACCTCCACCAACGTGTGTGACGTGGTGATCTCCTTGGTGATCATGGTGGTGGTGTTCATCGTCAAGGAGCTGAACGACAGATTTAAATCCAAGCTGCCGGTGCCCATCCCCATCGAGGTTATCATGGTGAGCAACATTGCACAACATGACCCTTAAACATATTTTCATAGCCTGAGGGGCTTGTTAGTTGTACAAACAGTAATTATGATAAAACCAGTAGTGCCGTCTATAACAATAATTCAGCGGATTTATGAGATAATTTTATGACACTTGAAAGCATTCGTGTCAGTTCAAAGGATCATTGTACACACTGTAAACCAGAAGATAGTACATATCTCTCATTTTGAAGCTAATCCTATGAGTCAGGCCTAACAACCTTTTGTCATTTCTCCCCCCAGACCGTCATCGCATGTGGAGTTTCATACGCGTTTGACTTCAAGACAAGATATGGCATTGATGTTGTTGGCCATATTCCAAAAGGGTACGACATTTTGCATAATAGCTAAAAGCTAGGATTTGTGTATGTATGTCAGCCCTGTCGCCCAAAAATAGCGTTCCCATACAACTAAACTGCATTCTCAATTACGCTTTGAGGGAAACGTACTTTGTCAGGGATTACGCTTGTTTTTGGGAATATGTTTCTCATCAAAGTCTGCGTACGGAGGAGGGATGGGTCAAACAACCATGGGACTTTTACCCAGGAGACTGCTGTGTGTGTCAGAGATCAAGTTGGTTTGTTTTAACTTAACTTATGTAACATACTTTACTCATTACTTAACTTATATTTTAATTAGGGATGTCAATCCATTAACATATTTCAATGTGATTCATCTGAAATTAATCGCCCATTTTTTAATCTCTTCTAAATGTTCTTTAACAGGGATATTTTTCAAGTTTTTAATGCTCTTATCAACATGGGAGCTGACAAATATGCTTGCTTTATGCAAATATTTATTAATAATCACAACAATCCAAAACAATGACAGATACTGTCTTATTTGAGACTGGACGTACTCCGGTGGTAACTCAATTCACATTGACAGTACATGGAGAGAACCATCTCGAAGGGCTTTGAAACTCAACTTGCCGTTCAAAAGACCCTTTTCTTTATCCGTCTTTATCTGCGCGTTTAATGGGCATAAAAAAAACAAGGTGTTAAAAGGAATTTGCATTAACTCGTTATTATCGCGTTCATTTTAATAGCCCTAATTTTAACCCGAACCATGATCTATAGGTTACATAAAATTGACAAAAAATTGTCTTTGTGATGCTCAAAGATTTGAAAAATGATATTTGGAAAAAAAAAAACTGATCAACAAAATTCATGTTCAGGTTGACATCATTTTTTTGTTTGACACTATTCACCTCCATGTTATTGGGGTGTAGGCATAAATCTATATATATATAAACAAACTTATAGAAGTTATTGCTGTCTTTTTAAGCTTCCGAGGTCTACTACTATTACTTGAAAGACTGCATGAATCAAATCTCTCTCAAACAGCTGGGTCCTTTGTTGGGCTCAACGTTTAAAATGTACGACTTTCTGGATCTCTAACTACATGTGTCAGACAGACAACAGACTAATTCATGGACCATGACACTCCCATTGTAAAGATAATAATGGTGAAAAAAAATAGCAATACACATTTATTTGTAAGGCAACACCCATCAGTACTGGTGTAACATGCGTAGATAGTGTTCACTTTTTTTTACCATGAACTTGACGACCCATAACCACAATGACGAATGTCATCTGAGATAAAATTCAAATAGTGTCTATGTTAAATATTAGGCAAATATTTCAACATGACAGACTTCTATCTGTTCTCAGGTATGAGTCTCCGATAGCACCAAACCTGCACATCTTGCAGGAGACAGCAGTGGAAGCATTTCCCATGGCCATAGTAGGTTTCGCTGTTGCCTTCTCCGTGGCAAAAGTCTATTCCGTAAAACACGATTACACCATAGATGGCAACCAGGTATGTACTGATTCTAAAATGTACAACATTAAAGAAAGAAGCTACAGATCTAATCAGGATTTAAACAACATGATGTGTTTTCTGTAGGAGCTGATAGCTTTTGGAGTAAGCAACATCTTTGGAGCTTCCTTCAAGTCTTTTGCTGCGAGTACAGCTCTTTCTAGGAGTGCAGTGCAGGAGAGCACAGGTGGCAAGACTCAGGTAAACTAATATATCTCGTGTTTTTTTATTCCTCAAAGCGCTTATTTGCCTTAATCCTAATCTTAATTCTAACCCCAGACAAATTTGAGTCAAAGCTGAGACAAAGTCCAGTGAGTTTGAGCCACGTTGAAGACAATGTGTTATTGCATTACTAATGTACAAAGTATCTAAGTACATTTACATTCTAGAATATGCAGACCTCTCCGGTTGCCTTTCCGTCAGCTCCGCAAAATGTATACTGAATTGTCTATTTTACCAATATTAGTTGTGCTTCATGTAGATTTTGTGTACACGAGAAATGCCTGGATCTATACTAAATTAGCAGAATTTTTCAGTATGAGACGTGAACGTTACTGGATGTACTCAACTGCCTCAAAATGCATAGCGGCTCTTTAGACTGTCCAATAGAGCTCAACAGTGACTGCCCACTTTTTGAATGGCTGTGGTTCCAGAACTGAGTTTTCCTGTTCAAAATCTCCAGTGACGTTTTATTAAATGCTTAAAAGTGTTTTAAGCCAACCAGCTACAATATGAATCGTGATTATAAAACATTTGATTTGGCGCAAAAGAACAACTTGGAAAACCGAAAAAAAAGGGAAAGGTACAAGACAGTGTACAAAAACTCAACCAATCAGAGACATTGCTGTTACGCTTAGGACCTTAACCTTTGTTTCACAATTCCGTCTACCCCGGATGGTTTAGACATTACGGCTAATAATCTAAATCGTTATGGAGAAATTAATAGGGTTTTCTCTGTTGAGCTCTATTGTGGACTACATTTTTCTGCTGTGGTTTACAGTTTTCATACACTTTAACTTCAGATAAGCCTCTTTAAAGGTCCCATGACATGGTGCTCTTTGGATGCTTTTATATAGACCTTAGTGGTCCCCCTATACTGTATCTGAAGTCTCTTTTATATAGACCTTAGTGGTCCCCTAATACTGTATCTGAAGTCTCTTTTATATAGGCCTTAGTGGTCCCCTAATACTGTATCTGAAGTCTCTTTTATATAGACCTTAGTGGTCCCCTAATACTGTATCTGAAGTATCTTTCCCTAAATTCAGCCTTGGTGCAGAATTACAGCCACTAGAGCCAGTCCCACAATGAGCTTTCCTTAGTATGTGCCATTTCTGTGTCTAGCTATTGAGGAGGAAAGGGGGGGGGCAAGGTGGAGGGTGGGGGTGTGGCCTTGACCAACTGCCCCTTTGCTTGTTTGAAAGCCATGATGTCTCTCTCTCTCTCTCATGGGTAGGCCAAATTCTCTGGGCGGGCAAAGCAGAGAAAGGGGAGGTAATTCCACATCGGCCCATCTGAGCTTTCATTTTCTCAAAGGCAGAGCAGGATACCCAGGGCTCGGTTTACACCTATCTCCATTTCTAGCCGCTGGGGGACCATAGGCAGGCTGGGGGAACTCATATTAATGTTAGAAAACCTCATAAAGTGAAATTTTCATGCCATGGGACCTTTAAGACATGTGGCACAATAGGAGCCAATCATCTCGGTAGTTTAACATACCTGTTCTGTCCTTTTTCAGATAGCTGGTTTACTGTCAGCTATCATAGTGATGATCGTCACATTGGCCATTGGATTCCTACTGGAGCCACTCCCGAAGGTAAACCTCACATCTCCCTCACTCTACCAACAAGCAAGTAAGTCTTTGGAGTGTGGACTGGCTGAAGTCTGACCTTTGACCCATTATTTTACAAGTCTGTGCTGGGTGCTGTGGTCATCGTCAACCTAAAGGGCATGCTGATGCAGTTTAGAGACATCCCGTACCTGTGGAGGAGAGACAAACCAGACTGTGTAAGTTCTCACAAAAACAGCCAAACATCTCTGCATTGTAAGGTTGATCATTGCCATTTTGTGCTACCCGGCAGTAAAAAAAAGACATATTGCCCCTTTTAAAAAAAAAACTCGTGTTTCTTACCATCATCCACGTCCAGGTGGTGTGGTTGGGTACCTGTACTGCAGCTATCTTGCTGGGATTGGATCTTGGATTGGCTGCAGGCCTTGGGGTGGAGCTGATCAGTGTGGTCCTCAGAGCTCAGTTGTATGTATTTGGCCATCAACTCTTTACTTTTTCCTTACACAAAATACCAACCCCTATACCTATTTTATCTTAGCTTGAAATTTTCTTTCAAGTCTTGGCAGCATGCAGTTTTCCATTTGATAAATTGAACTACTGAAGTTCATAGTGCTCCGATCATCAGATTTAAAAAGGTTTGAAGTTTTTATGTCCTTTCCTTTTTTTCAGCCCTCGCTGCAGTGTGCTGGCCAACATCAAAGGGACTGATATCTACAAAGACAGGAAGGACTATATTGATGTAAGTGTCTGTGTGTGTGTGTGTGTGTGTGTGTGTGTGTCTGTATCTCATATTATGGAAACCAGAGTGGGGATAAGAATAATTTCTGTTACCTTACTCATTCACTGTTTGCATCTTACATTCAACAGACTTGTTATGCTTTACCATGATTTGGGCTATAACTAGGGTGTAAAATGAATGACTCTCTCCAGATATATGAGCCAGAGGGAGTCAAGATCTTCAGGATACCATCACCAATCTTCTTTGCCAACATCGAGTTCTTCAGGAGCAAGCTGGTGGAAGCTGTAAGTACAACAGTGGCAACAGACTGATGCCTGATGCATTTTATTTAAATTGTTGGTCACGTCCTCATTACATAAAAAAAAAAATAAATAAATAATTAATTTAAAAAAATGCTCAATTTAGCTAATTTAGGTTTGTAACACAGGATGTCATTCACTCATGTGTTTCCTAGGTTGGATTTAATCCCTTGAGAGTGTTGAGAAAAAGAAATAAAGCACTGAGGATGATCCGGAAACTTCTAAAGAAGGGAGACCTTCAATGGACATCAGTAAGTAAAGACTTTCACCGCAGTCAGTGATAACAACAACAAATTTTCACGCTGGCAATGCTTTTAAAATCCCATAAGTCTCAGTCCCTTTTATTTTAACGCTGTCATTGTTGTCTATTCCTGTTTTGGTTTGAAATCTATTCAGGTCATAATAAAAAGATGTGTGGAGTGTGATAGCATTTGCTCAACAGACGTACAAGGTTCACCTCCACTTATCTCAGATGCAAGTAAATGTGTGAACATGATACGAGCAGGTCTGTGATGTCCTGAGGGTTTGTTTTCTTTGGTTTACAACTTGCCACACAACATTTACAACAGGCAGGCTGTAATTATATCTTTTGGAGTAGAGCAGCTGAGCCAGGACCCTATAAAAGTAAATACACCAAAGAGGCTTTCACACCGGCCTCATTTAGCTCGACTGAATGGCATTAGAGTTGATTTTCCCCCTTGGTGCGGTTCGTTTGGCCAGGTGAGAACGCGGCAATCGCACTCGGATGCGCCAAAAAGCGGACCAAACACTCGGTCACTCGCATTTCTGTGGTCAAACCAGCCGCCGCTAAAGTTGGAGACAGACACCAGCAGAGCGAAGTCTCCGTGACCAGAGCAAATGTATGTACTTTGCTCCGGCCCCAGACACATCCGACCAATAAGAGGAGTGAATGTTCTTGCGTGGTTGTAATGACGCATTTTGGTACGCTTGGATTTTTCTACGTGTGAAATGAAACCGAACCAAGGGGAAATCGCTCCAAGTTTACAAACTTATCAACGAATGCGGACCAGAGCAAACAAACTATAGGTGTGAAAACGCCCTAAGGTTGCTTTCACACCTGAGCTGTTTGGTCCGTTTAAAACGAATCCTGGAGCGGCGTGAAAGCTTATTTGAACTCTGGTGTGGACCAAACAACCAAACTCTGGTCTGCTTGAAAACCGGGGGTCTCGGTTCGCTTCCAAGTGCATCAGAGTTCGGTTCACATCAGGTGAGAATGCGATTGGACCCAAATACAGGAAGTAAACCAAAAAACAGTGCATTTACTAGCCTGCAATTTCAACCTTGCAAACAATTTACAGAATTAAAGTGACAAAAAATAGCCGATTCGATGTAGAGATGTCTTCTTACTTGATCATTTTATTACTTAAGGTGCAAAACAGTGACTAATGTTAAACGTTAGTCACTGTTTTGCACCTTAAGTAATAAAATGATCAAGTAAGAAGACATCTGTGTTGCACTGGCTATTTTTGGTCACTTTATACCGTTTTTGTCCAGCCTTGGTTGCACCGGATTGTTGTGGTCTGCAGAAGCGCAGAGAACTTTCTCTTTTTTATCTGAATTTACAGAATTCTATATGATTTAAGGGATGACAGCTTTCTAATCCATAACCTATTCTGAGCACACATCGCTGGTCGTCTGTGTGAGATCATCGTCTCTCTCTCTCTCCGTCACTCACTGTCTGTCAGCTGCTGACATTGATCGCACTTAGAAACACTAAAGCAAAACCAGAAAAACAAAGACGTTATAAATTTGGATATGCCCCATTATTTTTGAAACCAGGACGTGTTGCTGAGATTCACTTGGACATTTTGCCCAACAAGCAAGAGACCGTTTTGACCATATGACATTTGTTTACAAAATTTGGCGCGTTTGAAAAAGTGCAGTGTGAACGCAAACCGAACCAAAAAAAATATGCAGCAATGTTGCAACTTCACCCCCGAATCGCACCGAGTCCACAGAACTATAGGTGTGAAAGCTCCCTAAGTCAGTTGTTGTACTCTTGCCATTTTGACTTGTTGGTTATGTTCCCCAGATAACCAACAAGTAAATAAACCATTAATTCTCAGAAAACAGGGAGGGCTACAACTCCCCCTGCGCTGCAAGCCTAGTTGCTCCCACACTTGGAGGTTGTAGACGGACGAAGACAGTGTAGACACACCCACCAGTAGTCCTTAGCGGCGCTACAAGGTTCCTTCAGAATCCCTCACCAGCTTCCCATCAGATATAAGCCAAGTTTCCATCCAAATGTAGTGCAAATTTTACCCAAACTTCCAGAAAATCTGCAAAAGAAAAAAGCAGATTAATGTGTGCCTCCATTCACTACTGTTATGTGTAATGTTAGAAGTTAGGCTTAAGGGGTTTTCCCATGTTTCAAAAAACCTGCATGCACACTAATTTTGGGGGAAAAAGGGTATAAGTGGGCACAAGTTGTGACTACAAACAGTAGTGCTTAAACTGCATGATTCAGTTTAACTAACCCCAAGATCTTTATGGCAGACCAAGCACTAAATGTGGTAAACAAAGTAAGTAATGTGTAATGTAATGACGATGATGTGCAGCGCCAGTGTTGCAAACTGTATGCACAAGCCAATATGCTGGCACGCAAAATGTGCACAGATGATGTTAAAACTGCCCCTTTAAAAGCCTATGGTACTCCACACGACACAGCCCACTTGAGGTGCAGCTATAGTAAGGCAAAAATGAGAAAGCTTCAGGTGGCATTTAATGATGCATTCAGAATCTTTCTCATAGTGCCAAGATGGACAAGTGTGAGTCATATGTTTGTGACTATATTGTTCCCACCTTTCATGCTGCGTTGAGAAATTTTACGTATAAATGTATGTGTTGCTTAACTTATTCAAAAAATTTAATTATAATTGCTTTGACTGACCCCACACAGAGTGCCACAAGGTACACTATTTGCTTTTGGAAACACTGGAACAAATGTCTGTATGTGTTTAAATCACTTATGAACTTCAATTTAGGTAACTTCTTTTGTCTGTGTTGTTGTGTTTTACACATTTTATACTGATATAGACCTGTATTTCCGAAATAAAGTTGAATTGAACTGAACAAAGTAGATCAACCTCACTGTATGTAGAAGGCTGCAATGCTAATACTGTACCAGGTAGCAAAGAGGCTTGTCCTCCTTGTATTACGTTTTTCTTTCCATCAAATACTGGAATGTGCTGCAGCTCTGTATGAACCAAAGACAAGCAAGAACACGTATGAACAGTATTTTACCATTACAGAAAGGCTTCCTGAATACCTCATGTGGATTCATCAAGGAGTCAGAGGATGAGAGCAACATGGAGGAGCTGGACCTGCCCACTGACTTCAAGGACCTTCCTGTCCGGATCGACTGGAGCACCGAGCTTCCCGCCAACATCATTGTTCCTAGAGTGGACCTCCACAGCCTGGTCCTGGACTTTGCTGCTGTCTCTTTTCTAGACATCTCTGCTCTGAAGGGACTTAAAACTGTGAGTTGTTCATTCACAGCAACAGAGGCAGTTCTTTTATATACAGTATATACTGTATCTGTAAAAATCATCTTTACCTTTTCTACAGGCGCTGAAAGAGCTGATCCGGGTGGAAGTTGAGGTCTACATTGTGGCTTGTGATCGTAAGTACAAAACTTGAGTATTTAAAGTCATTGCTTTTGTTCATGTCACTTCCAACAGAGATGCTAAAAAGACATCCTGTTGTTTTTACTATATTAGCAAAATGGTACAACGGTGAATTAGGGCTAATGCATGTAAAAAAAAATATATATATACAGTATATAATTACGGAGCGTTACAGGGGGGAATTTCCGAGATTTAAATCGTAAATTTATGAGAAAAAGAACTTGGATATTCTCTGAGAGTATAAAGTCAGAAATTTACGAGAAAAGCTTTTCTTTTTTGTCAAAAAAATTTGTTCTTGTATATGTGTGACTTTTATATTAGAGAAATTGCGAACTGTTGTTTTTTCTCAGACTATTACCCCCCTCCACCGGCTCTGTTATTATTATTATTATTATTTTTACCTACAATGGCCCTAATACGGCTTTGTAAAAGGGAGACCAGCCAGAAGTAAGAATGTTTTTTAAGTGTGTGAAGAACGTTATGTTTATTACTGATTTTCAAAATGCTGTTAGGCCAACAGTTTTAACTGAACAAGATTGATGCTTGGTGAAAAAAGCAGAGGGGGGAGATGTTTTTTGATCATACACAACAACACAGAACATGCAAGAATTAAATCCTCCTTTCAATTCCATAGATATAGAGCCACTCGGCCAGCCATGCCAAAACACTTCAATATGAACTTCAATATCCAATGGAAAATAATCTCAAAATGACATAGCACAACATGGTGTCAACATAACACACAGTGCTTTCTAGCCGGAGAGCGGAGTTCACCTCGCAGCGAAAACAAAAAACTTTTTTCCAGGAAACACTTGTTTGTTCCTCGGGAGTGTTTTAACCACAATCTTTTTCCTAAACTAAACTAAACGTTTTGGTGCCTAAACTTAACTGTCATCGCCGTATGACGCTTACATTATCTGGCTAAACTCCACTACCATGGACCCTGAAAGCACCGTCATCTGGTGGTGCCTGTAGCCGGCTCACAGTCACCTGTTGGCAGCTAAACAACTGGCGCTGGTACTTCTATTTTAGGTATATACTGGTCTATTGGTGAAGTAGCATTGATCACTTTGAGGGGGGGGGGGTACATTTTGTACATACATTTTGTAATAATTCAGCAGACTCAGGGATATAGACCAAAAAGGAGGAAATCCCACATATCCCCCACCGGAATATTGCACCCTGTGCACGATAGATACAATCCTTAGTGTCATTAATTCTTTCTCCAAATCCTTGCTAGACCTCTGACTGAAGTACTTTGACTAATCTCTACTCATCACCTGTAGCTTACATCCTGAAGAAACTGCACGACTGTTGCTTCTTTGATGATGAAGTTCAGTCGTCGATGTTCTTCCTGACGCTGCACGACGCCATGCTGCACATCCTTAAGAAACATCCAGAGTCCACAGAGAAGAAATCTGACTTTGACAGGGTAAAGAAGACACATTTTTATTTGGTAGAAAATACAAAGCATAACACAATATTGGGAATAGTTAACTCTTCATTTGTTCTGCAGATTGTAACAACGGTCACAGTTCACCACCCTGAAGGCAGTTTGAGGAGCAGAGATAGAAATGTACGTATCCATTTTTATTTTTGAGCAACCTGCGACGGCTTTCATCTCTTTTACCTTGCCATATCCTATACCTCATGCTATTTCTTTCATCTCATCTGTTGGTTTATTTTTGCGACAATGCCACTTAATCAACAGACCACAAATAATCATTCTCCAAATTTCAATTCAATTGTATCAAAATCACTATCAAATCACAACAGGAGTTATCTCAGGGCACATTACAGATGGAGTAGGTCTAGACCACACTCTATAATTTACAAAGACCCAACAATTTCCTACTAGCAAGCATTTGGTGCGACAGTGGCGAGGAAAAACTTTTTTTACAGGCAGAAACCTTGGACAGACCCTGACCTTTTGGTGGGGGGCCATCTGCTGCTGCCGGGTGGGACATAGAGACACTGATATACAGAAATACAGATGTACAGAAATACAGATGTACAGATAGGGAGAATTATGATTCATAATAATTATAGCAGTTGATATGATGAACATTAGCAAATTATAGTACCAATAAAGATAATAGATCTATGACTAGAAATAATAGTAGTAGCAGTGCAGGGCATAGCAGGGCATCAAGCAGAATAAGCTCCCCGGTGCTAAGTTAGTAACAAGTATTACTGGGACATTATGGCACGCAGATGGAAAGGGAGAGAAGCTCAGTGTGTCAAAGGGAGTCCCCCGGCAGTCTAAAACTATAGCAGCATAACTCAGAGCTGGTCCAAGGCAAACCTGAGCCAGCCTACAAAAGGGTTGGTGGATGAAACCGACAACGATGAAGAGAAGCAGGGAGAGGGAGGGGGCGAGCTAAGGCTGGGCGATAGGGAGAAAATCAGATATCATGATATTCTTGACCAAATACCTCAATATCGATATTGCGGCAATATTCTAGGGTTGACAATTGGTGCTTTAATAAAATATCTTCACACTAAGATTTTAGATAAATAATCATCAGTAATGTGGACATAATGTCTAAGTGAGGAAAAGGCAAATAATAGAACAGCTAGAACAGTCTGCTAAATTCAGAAAAGTACATCACTTTACTGTAATGCAGCCTTTAAAACCAGAAAAAGACAACACTTATGTCATATTACGATATCCAAAATCTAAGACGATATCTAGTCTCATATCACGATATCGATATAATATCGATATATTGGCCAGCTCTAGGGCGAGCCGTGATGTGATCAAACGTGATGATGACAGAACATTTTCAATAGCTCCACGAGTCTAAAATGAAACACACCTCCTTCTTCACCCACAGGCTCCAGAAACCAGGTTCTAGCTTCTGAATGAGAAGATGAGGATTTCTGGGAGAAAACACAGAGAAAGGCCAAAGACAAAAAGAGTCAATATTTTACAGATCATGCTGTACTATACACTGAGGTAGTGAATAACATGGCTTTTTGACTTTATACATTTGACAATCTAAGTTTACATACACAGTAGTTACTGTAATGTAACAAAACTAATTTCATGGTATTGTTTTTTTTTTTTATATTGTATATAGTGAATTTGTAGAAAATATTGGTGCATTATATTTTACATGTTGTACAGTTATATTTTGAGATGACATGAGAATAAATGAAAATCTCGGCACACTGTTCTCAAAATAATGTCTGTTTGGGACCAAAGCAATGTGAAAAAGACTGAATGTGCAGTGGCTGAAATATTTAAATAAATATTTTATCACTCAAAATAATGACATTCAATGTTTGTGTATTTTTTATTGTAGCTTAGCCTCATACTGTTAAAAGGCTGTCACACACTCACTGGACATCTAGGCTGGATTACTAACAGGCACCAAAAGCACCAGGCTTACTGTGTGGAACTTGGTTTGTTAATTAAAGATATAATATGTAATATTTCTGCATTAAAATGTCTAAAAAACAACTATACCTATGTTTAATATGTTTTATAGTTGTGTACTTACATTATCCCAAATGTTTCCAACAATGTTCAAACCCAGGGAAATTACAAATCAGCCATCCAGACGTCCCCACTGCTGGGTGATGGAAAACAGTCACTAAAAATTTGTGGTTTTCCAAGGAATGTCACCACAGACACCCAGTTTGAACTACTGTAAATGCAAGGGCTTTCATCAGTCAACCATAGGCTCCGGAGACAGAGCCTTTAGTGTTGCGGCCCATCCCTCTGGAACACCCTCCTTGCAGATATCCGCAATGCTACATCCCTGCTTTAATGTTCAAAAAACACATTGTTTTTCTCATACTATCCGTCTGAATATACCTGTATTCACCCTCTTTCTGAAACGCTCCGTTTTAGCGCCTGTCTCTTTAAGACCCCTTCTCCTGAAAAAGCCCAATCGGCTCTGATTGGTCAGTGTTTCTGGGTCTTCCACATCTGCACTCTTTATTGCAGCTGGGGAATGACCGTAACGGCACTTTCTACCTATATATAGTATAGTTGTGACATCACAACCATACAGAAGTCCTGACGGCTCGTTTAAAGGCACAGTTTCTGAATACGGGCTGTGTGAATTGAGCAATTTCATACTTTCACATTAAATTTAAATCTTTATATAGCACTAAGACCTGCTTTATAATAGAAAAATACATCTCACTTTTTAGAATATGGGACCATATTAACAGTAACCTTAAAGTAAACCATATAGGGACTACGACTGCACTGTGACACTGGTCGTACTAGAAATGGTAGTACTATATTGTTTTGATGCATCATAAGAAACGAAAAGCCCAGATCTGAGAACAGGAGACACAAGCACCAAAAAAAGCAAATGCAAGCTCAAAATGTTGCTATGCTATAAAAGAAACAGAAAACTCCTCATTAATGACCTCCCTTTTCCACACAGCACATCAGAAAATGACACAGACCTGTAGTCATTTAAAAAATATATAATAGTGCAGAATCAGGCACATTGATTCCAGACAGTACCCAGAGGAGCTGTATGTGAGAACGACATTAAACGGACTTTACCCTGCCAGCTCCCAAGTCTCTGTTCGTTCCTTGAATTTGTCTGACGATTTTGGTGTCGGCCCTGTCGATAAGGGCAAACCGGCTACGTTACAGCGGTGTAATCATGTGTGAAAGGGAAACTTCGTACAACGCACCTGATTCGTCGGACGTTGTCCGGAGTTCATATGAGAAAACGGCTACTGCTTCTTTTTTTGACAGACTTTAGGCAACCAACGTGGAATGTCCCTTTTCATTTGACTGGAGTGATTGAGCGCACACAACAGAAACATATTTCCTTTTCCTTCATTGATAAACTGTGCTTTCTATGTAATCATTGTGTGAAAAGTAAAGCTCAGTTAATGCATTTGAAGTTGTGATGAATGGATTTGCACACTTAGATCATTCTGAAGGCAAACTTCTAATACAAAAAAAATTGCATATCAAGACAATGAATCATAAATCTGTGTTAATGATTGAACAGAGCTTAGATAAAAGTGACATAGTGATGATATTGATCTCAGATAAGATAAACATAGTCCATAGCACCACACAGGAAAGCAATGGGCAAAGGTTCTTTTAGGAATCTTTCTCCAGAACTTTTCACATACTGGGATTCCTCAGACACCTGAGGTGTGAGGATGGTGACTTTGAGGAAACAATATGCGGTGGCCAGACCTGTGTACTCTGAGGACAGTTTTGCTGAAGACCATGAGAAAATCTACAGACAGCGCAAAACCATCCTGGACCATATGAAAGAGTATCTGACGTAAGTGAACCCCGGTTGTTTAGAGATAACTGTCTTTGATATGACTTAATAACTTGCACTCTTGATTTGAAATCTGCTGCAAAATAAGTGTCTGATTATGATAGAGGTTTTGATGAAAGGCAAATTCTTTGAAGTTGCAAACTTTAGTAGACAAAGTGCAAGAGCTTTTTTTATTTCCGTTAAATCCAGCTGCGATTCAAAACGTGCCAAGAATGCAGTGCTCTCTCTTCTGCCCATCATCGGCTGGATGCGGATCTACAGAGTTAGAGAGTGGCTGCTGGGTGATGTGGTGTCTGGGATCAGCACTGGACTGGTGGCCATTATGCAAGGTGAGGAGCAGGACGGAGAGAGGCCGAGTCCGTCTTGGGGAAATATTGTGGCCATACTTCCATATGAAAACTTTCGACACTGACTTATACAGTATGTGCATCTACTGTATGGTCATCACGTTATTGGCATTGTCAAAGAATATTGCCTAAAAATGTAAATAACACCACATATTAATGTAATTTGTAAGTATGAATTTGGCACTGAATGTGCGATCAGATTCTTTCTCCCATTTAGGGTTTCCCTTTTTTTTAAATTTGAATTTATTTGTTCTCATTTTTGACAGTATGTACGTATACCTCTCATACGGCTGCTTGTAACAGCAACTAAAATAACTAATGCATTTGAGAGATTTGGCTTAAGATAACATTTTATTGTTCCCACACAAGGAAATAAAAAAGTTGCAACAGCAGAAGAAAGAACAAATGCATAGTAGCGACAAGTAAGCCTTAACACACTTGTAAAATCATTATGAGCATCTACTAAATACAAAATAAGGCATTAAAAACAAAGGTGCTAAATAAAAGAACATAGTAATAACTACAAACTGTATTAAGATACTGGTAATTGAAAAAGTGTTACATAGAAAAACAGTTATATTATCTAAAGTATAATTGTGAAAAAGTATTGTTTTCTATTGGTTCCCAAACTCAGGTGGCATTTGGCACCGGTCAAAACCAATAGGGATCAATATTTGGGTTGGTGCTGCTTATTGGCTATTATTCTTTGTCATATTACTACTGATGTGTAGTATAGTTGTTTGATAGCCAACTACACTGGTTATTTATTCTTCTGATATGATTCCCCAAACTCATGGGAACTTGTTGGCTCTGTTCTGTGGCCCTAAGATTGTATCTGAAAACCTTTTTCCATAAACCGTGAACACTTAACTGGGGTATTTTTAGCAATGCTAGTTGGTCAATCAGTTGCTGAAATATCCTCAAAACTATTGGATGGATTGACATGAACTTAAATGTGGTACATAAACTCATGCTCCCTGAGAATGAAGTGGTAATCCCTTCATTTTTCCTTAAAGTCTCCCTGTAGGTCCAATTTTCCATTTGTTCAACACTTTGGTTTATACCTGCAGAACTAATTATTCCTATCAGCCTCAGCTCTTTTGTGCTAATTAGCAAAAGTTAGCATACTAACACACAAAACTACGATGAACAGTTAGCATGCTTACATACTTTTTGTTGTAGTCAAATGTATGTCGGTACCAAATGTTATCTACCAGAAGTTTCAATCTATTTTAATATTGACATTAAAAAACAAGAATGAGCAAATTTAGCCACAGAATTAGCTTATTTTAGCAACTTAGCAGCCATTTTTAAAATGTTTTCTCATTATTTGTGGCAGAAAAATAGGTTTTTTGTTTGTTCAATTAGTTTTTTTTTCAAAGATATTTTCAAAATGTCCATTATTATTGAAAACTTAATTCCGTGTTTGTTGTTTTGTTGTGGTCCCACTCAGGACTGGCCTTCTCTCTGCTGGCCTCGCTGCCTCCGAGCTATGGCCTCTACACAGCTTTCTTCCCCATGCTGACATACTTCTTCCTCGGTTCTTCAAGACACATATCTGTAGGTATGTCATGCAATGCTTAGTCACTATCAATATTTTCACATACATTTTCTCTATGAGTGAAAACCAGTTGCTTTTCGAAAACTTTTGGACTAAACTCTTTACTCTTTTATTCTCCATCTTTTTTTCTACAAACTGTCTCCAAGTAATAAAACAGGTTTTCTGTCATCAGGCATAAACATATAACTTAAAGAGGCCAGTTTGGAAAAGTTACGGATCGTATCATTTTGACAAGAGATAAGATTGGGTGTCATATGGCTTAACAGTGTCTCCCCACCCCTCCACACACACCTTCATACAGGCTCTTTCCCAGTCCTGAGCCTGATGGTGGGGGCTGTGGTGACCCGCCTGGTCCCAGAGAATGGACCCCCGGCCAACATCACCGGCTTTGAGGGCCTGACCCCGGACCAGCAGAGAGTCCTGGTGGCCTCCTCTGTAACCTTTCTCATGGGGATTTTCCAGGTAGATTTGACTCCATGTTATACCATACCATACTTGGAAGAATTTTCAAATCAAGCTTCTTTTCCTTTATTGTTCTGCCCCATGCAGCTGGCAATGGGTATTCTGCAGGTGGGCTTTATGGTTGTGTACCTGTCCGACACTCTGGTGTCCGGCTTCACCACAGCTGCTGCTGTCCACATCCTGGTGTCCCAGCTCAAGTTTGTGTTAGGATTGACTGTTCCAGGCATCAGTGGTCCACTCTCTCTCATATATGTAAGTCCAGGAAGTAGGGCTGCACGATATGAGGAAAATATCTAATTGCGATTATTTTGACCGATATTGCAATTGCGATATGATTCACAATATTGGAGGGAATGATCATTTTTGTATCATTATTTTCATATTATTATATTTCATATTTTCATTAATTGGAACATTTACTTGTAAAAATCTTCTTCCTGCCAACCCTGGCTACGGAAATCTGGTGCCACTGATATGTCTGCTCTTCTCTCTGGTGCTCTGAAACAGACGATACAGGGAACACAAACACCGCTGCACGTGACGCTAGTTAACACTATACTCAACAGCAGCTAACGTTAGCCTACCGCTAGCTAGTTAACACTATACTCAACAGCAACTAACGTTAGCCTACCGCTAGCTAGTTAACACTATACTCAACAGCAACTAACGTTAGCCTACCTCTAGCTAGTTAACACTATACTCAACAGCAGCTAACGTTAGCCTACCTCTAGCTAGTTAACACTATACTCAACAGCAGCTAACGTTAGCCTACCTCTAGCTAGTTAACACTATCCTCAACAGCAGCTAACGTTAGCCTACCTCTAGCTAGTTAACACTATACTCAACAGCAGCTAACGTTAGCCTACCTCTAGCTAGTTAACACTATACTCAACAGCAACTAAAGTTAGCCTACCGTTAGGTAGCAGCTGGATTAAACACGGTTACAATGCTGACAGCTAACGCTGAATGGAGTTGAATGAAGTTTGACTGTGTTTTAGCCGTCGGAAAAACAACACAGACGGTGCGTTCAATGAAACTGGTAAACTACAGCCTCGTGGTGCATTTGAAGTTATTGTAAATGTCCATTTCCCACCTGGTGGTTGTTTTTGTCATTCAACAGCAATTTACTAGTGAAATAAGTTATTGTTATTGTTATACATTATTATTAAATCATTTAATTTTGACCATATGGCCTTAGCAATAAACAAGCCGTTCTTTAATGTCACCAACTGTTGTTTAATACCCTTTTTTTTTTCTTTTCTTTTTTTACTTTCTTAAAAAGTATCGGTTCAGGCACCGTTAATTATGTATGTGATTAATTTCGATTAATTAATTACAGAGTATGTAATTAATTAGATACATTTTTTTAATCGATTGACAGCCCTATAAATAATACATTTTTAGTCATGCTCAAAGTGCTAAGTAAAGTGTGTTTGCTTCTTTTGCGCAGACCCTGGAGAAGATATTTGTCCAGATCACCTCAACAAACATCTGTGACCTGGTGATGTCCATAGTGATCATGGTGGTGGTGTTCATTGTGAAGGAGCTGAATGACAGATACAAAGCCAAGCTGCCTGTCCCCATCCCCATAGAGGTTATCACGGTGAGGGAAGATACTACTCCTGCACAGTTTATCCTATTAACTACAAATCATACTTTACATTATTACTAGGTTTGAGCATCGAGAACCGGTTTCAGCTTGGAATTGTTTCAAAAATTGTGATTCCAATGGAATCGTTTTTTTTTAAAAATTGGAATCATTTGGAAAATTTGGTTTCGAATCTGATCATCATTTCCAAATTTAACAGGCGCAAGTTTTCTTTTCCGTAGCAGCCAGCCACTGTACTTCCAGGCACTTGTTATGTTGCAGCCATGGGGCACAGTAAGGTGGCTTCATTTTACTTTGAAAAGCCCGGTACAACTGTAAATGACCATTGAATCAAAACAAAACACAAAATTATCTGTGAAATAAGCACATGACCCGTTTCAAGTCCACCCCTCAAAGAATGGAATTTGAGAGTCGATAAGAACCAGAATCCAAAGCAAAAATCGGAATTGGTATCAGAATTGTTAAAATCAAAACTATGCCCAACTCTAATTATAACCTTTTCCCCAAGTATAATACAGTTTATTTAAGCAATATTACACGAGAGGGTTTGATTTAACGTCATTATTAGAACGACGAATAATATGACATTAAATCAGACCCTCTCGTGTAATATTGCAATTATACAACGGTTACCAACAAAATAAAAGTTATAATCAAACTGTATTCATATTGTGGAGCAATTCACTCTTAAAATAAAAAAAAAAGCAACAGAGACGATTTTCTAGTCCCTCCCTGTTTAGTCTGCCAGTCAACTTAAGCTAACGTTAGCTTTGTAGAGATCGTGGGACTTCCCAAACTGAATAATTACCGCAAATATAAACACAAAACTGCTTTGCTAGCTCAATCTTGCTGTAACTAAGATATCTGCTGAAAAAGAATAATTTATCAATCGGTCCTGTACGTCCACGAAAATCACATTTAGCAGCTATTTTCTAGATAGCACCGTCACAGGCACAACTGATCCAAACATATCCAGTGAAAGTTATCTTCAGAGCATTGAAACAAATAAGTTGTTTAATCCGATTAATCACTTTATATACTAGTTAGAGAGCTTTTGTGTATTGCCCTGTGGTTCCTGCATTACTTAAATGAATACAAATGTTTTTAAACAGTTTTTTAATTCAACTCCGTAATGACAGAGAGAAATAACGGAGTGATATTTTAAGTGATGCAGCAATTGTGCTCAAATGGCTCTGGGTGTGCTGTCATGCTTATTTGAGCACATTCTAAATGTCTAGTTGACCAATCAGATTGTCTGGTCGGATCTACTTGTTGTATAATTGTTAGTTAACACCATCTAGTGTGGTAATGCAGTTATAAAAACCTGCACTTATCGTGGCATTCAAGGAAGCTCTGATAACTGGGATTTGAGAGTTGTCTGTCTCTCTGGTGTCTTTCCTGGTCACACAGACTATCATAGCGTGTGGCGTGTCCTATGGCTTCAACTTCGAGAAGATATATGATGTCGACGTTGTTGGCAAAATGGTTAGTGGGTAAGTTTCAAGTTCAACATGTCATCAGTAGATTATAGGTCAAAATCAAGATGCCTGCTGATTTGTCAGGTAATTCAGATCCAGTGGTTGAAGAAACTCCTTTACTTAAAGTAAACTACCAAGTCCACAATGTACAAAAATTCTTCACTATAAAGTAAAAGCACTGGATTTAAAATCCTTCTTAAATAAAAAAGTTTTAAAAAAGCGTCACAACGTGGACTTAATCACCCAAAACCAATCATATTTTTTGAGGAGGACAAAGCTACATCTTCTAAATATTGGGGGGTACATATCCCCTACATCCCACCTGAAATCTACACCTATGGCTAAATGTATTTTAGACACCTAAAATGAGGACCACTCACCACAGTCCTTTTTTTTTTTTAGGTGGCTAAAACACGTCTAGCTGCTGCCCCCGTCCACAGCAGTACATTGCTTAGCTTCCGTCCCGGGACTCAGTGCCTGCTTCTCCAAAGCGGGGCCATGCCAACCGCCATACAACCCAATAAAAAAAAAATCCGAACTATCCCTTTCAGCACAGTTCTTGAAATATATTTAGCTACTTTTGACCACTGTTCAGGTCCTATAAATGTACAGCTAAACACAATTATCTTTCAGGTATGAGTCTCCCATTGCACCCAATATGGAAGTCTTCCAGGAGAGTGCAGTGGAGGCTTTTCCTATAGCCATAGTGGGGTTTGCTGTTGCCTTCTCTGTGGCCAAAGTCTACTCTATTAAACATGATTACACCATAGATGGGAACCAGGTGAGTTACATATATATTAATCCTCTGAAACCCAAGCGTTTTTTGCTCCTGTCTAATTATTTCTCACTGTGAGTAAGTGTGCAAGTTTTGCATCTCAAATTAACAAGCACAACCATGGCCAGAAGTAAGAATAACTCCTAAATGTCTTTTGTTTAATGTTTAAAAAAAATCAGAAGGTCAAAATGCCAGACCGCACCTGTCTATAGAGAGCCAAAGTCACGCCCTTCTACTTGTGTTCCATGGACCTATCTTTCGAAAAAATATGAACGGGAGTCAATGGAGAGATAATAATTATTTGTTGGTCCGGTTTGAATGAATGAATTACACATATGATGTTCATCAGTTTAATAGATAATTCCGCAAGTCAAGAAAGTCAAGTTAAACTGTTAAACTGTTGAAGTATAAGACTGTGAAAATGCGTAATTAGAAAGACTACACACTTCAAAGTCGCATGGATGACGTCTCGTTGAATCTACGATGTCTGTGTGCATCGTACCTGGGATGTAACGTTACTCAAATGAGCAGCGGATCTTGCTAGTTCTTTTGCTTATCTGCTGAAAACAGTTCACTGGATAAAACACATCAGGTGAGATAACGTTACATGTGTTGTGGAACAAAGCTAAGCTAGCTAGCTAGCGAGCAAGTTGAGCATCAAGAGAGATGTAGTTCACTGAGCGGTTTCACACAAAACTAAGTGGTCACACGACAAACCTAAACTTTCTTCAGTTGAAAAAATATCTTTTAAATTGACGAACATCATATTTGTAACCCATGGCTCAATTAAAACGCGATCAAAAAATAATTTGCCTCTCCCTGTTCACTACCGTTCATATTTTTTCCGAATTAAGATCCCATGAGGTCCACCGGAAGGGGAGTGACTTTGCCTATCTATGTACCAAGGCTCAGCCTGCGGCCCTTTGCTGCACGTCTTCCCTCTCCCTCTCTCCCCATTTCCTGTCTACAACTGTCCTATCAATTAATGGCGGAAATGCCCCAAAAAATGTAATCTAAATCAAAAAATGCCAGAGAGGTAACTTAACTTTTCATTGTTCCATCCCAGGAGCTAATTGCATTTGGGGTAAGCAATATATTTGGGGCAAGCTTCCGGTCGTTTGCAGCCAGCACAGCACTCTCCAGGACGGCTGTGCAGGAGAGCTCGGGAGGCAAGACACAGGTCAGAAAACAAATCCTACTTTGACTAGGTCATAAACTTTTATAGGTCTGCAAAATTATTTATTGTAATGTCTCTTTACAATCTGGTTTTATGTGATTTTTTTTTCCTTCAATGGCATGTTGACATGAAACATTAACCTTTTTTTTTTTTTTTTTTTTTTTTTAACAAATGCAGATAGCAGGGCTGATCTCAGCCATGATGGCGATGATTGTAACTGTGGCACTTGGCTTCCTGCTGGAGCCGCTTCCCAGGGTGAGACTCGCCTCTGTAATGTAACGGCTTACGCCAATATGTATGTCATTTTCTTTGTGTAACCCCTTCCTTCCTGGCGCTGGAAGTATTAATACTAGATGAGGTTACTAATGTTTTACTGAACAGGATTCTGAGTGCTTAGCAGTTGACTAAGTCTCCTTTTACCAGTAGATGTTATCTTAGGTATAAGTAACTATAAAGAAATAATAGAGCGGTGCCTCCGCTGTGGAACTACATAACTCACACACTTATGAGCTATATTGGTATTTCCCCAGAAACAAATGTAAGGTATCTTAAATGTCTACAGACCTTGGTAAAATGAAATGCCAAGTAAATGTATAACAAAAAAAAATGTATTTTACTACTCTGTTTTCTCTTACTGTGTTATATTCGAATATTTTCTCTTATGTGTTTCTCTTCATGATATCAGTTTGTTACACATACATGTCTTTACTGTTGCTTTACAGTCTCCAAAAAAAACTCAAAACCAGTGCCAATGCACTTGAAATCCCTTAAAGAAAGTAATAGCTACAAAGAGTTTTAAGCAAATGTCCTTTAACCCTTTTCACGTAAGTATGAAACTATTGAGAGCCAGAGTCCCTCCCCTTCCGGTGGACCTCATGGGACCTTAATTCGGAAAAAATATGAACGGGAAGAGGCAAATTATTTTTTGATCCCGTTTGAATTGACCCATGGATTACAAATATGATGTTCGTCAATTTAAAAGATATTTTTTCAACCGAAGAAAGTCTCAGTTAGCCGTAGGTTTGTCGTGTGACCACTTAGTTTTGTGTGAAACCGCTCAGTGAACTACATCTCTCGTCTCCCACAATTTACGTCACCTAGCTTGATGCTCGGCTTGCTCGCTAGCTAGTTTGTAATCCATGGCTCAATTCAAACGGGATCAAAAAATAATTTGCCTCTCCCCGTTCACTCCCATTCATATTTTTTCGAAAGATAGGTCCCATGGACCGGAAGTAGAAGGGCGTGACTTCGGCTCTCTACTGTAGAGTTAAATTTCACGTAGGTACCCTTTAAAATTAAACTCTTTTCTCTCACAAAAACACACCAGAGTTAACCAATGCTTCAGATGACGTTAGCTTATCAAATATTAAACAGTTCACTTTAACATTGAAATATATTTTAAAACAATTACCAGTCAATGGAATTTTAATTGGGGGTTTAACCAGTTCAACCTTTTTAAATGTTCAGAATAATACCAAGTGCTTGGGTTTTTAACCATTGGGGCCCTCAAGTGGCTGCACAGATGAAGAAACAACTCCTCATTGTTTAATGAGCTGAGACACACACTGTGTCTGATAGAAACACCTCTGTTACTCACGCATCCGATCCACTGAGACAGCTGCAGGCAAGGTTCAGCAGGCAACCCGTCTGTGTGGCAACCAGGTCCGGCGGCGGAGTCCCTCCTCACAAGGCTGTAGCCACAGCGGCTAATAGCACTGTCCTCCAGCGAAGTCCTCGTCTCTCCCGGGTGAAAGCTGCGGCTGGCGTTTACAGCCGACTGTCCCTCCCGACGGTGCTAGCTTAAACTCCACGTTTTACGTTTTACAGTTAACACTTAAAGTGCCGATATTATGAAAAAAAAACACTTTTTCTGGGATTTGGGGTGTTATTTCGTGTCTCTGGTGCTTCCACACGCATACAAACTTTGAAAAAAAAAAACATCCATGCTGTTTTGAGTGAGATACGGTTTCTGAATTTGTCCTGCCTTCAGTCTCCTGGTGAGCTGTTCAAAATCTGCACGGCTTTCTACGTGACTAGCTGAGACAAGGGGCCTAGGGGGCTAACCGTTAGCATGCTAGCTCGTTCTCAATGGCAAAACACTGCTACAACACACACAAATTCACCCTAATCTACAAAATAAGTTGTATAGAACTACTTACATGTCCCTGCTCTGCAGGTATTCCACACAAAGTTGGAAGTGCGCCCTTGTTTAGAAGAAGTCTCCCGGCTAATCCTGCCTTGTACAGGCCGAAGTTGCAGAAACAGCTAGCTAGCTCATGTAATCCTTACCTAGCTACTGCGCATGTGCGACTGACAACAAAGATCTTACAGAAGTTGTGAGGTCTCACTCTGTAGCTAAAACAGAGACCTGACAGAGGGTGAAAAGAGGATCTGCAGCAATGTGCAGTACAACAAAAATATGGTGTTTTTTGAAAATTAAACAATACAATCTCAAATTACAATTATGAACCTGAAAATGAGCATAATATGAGCACTTTAACACTTTTACAAAGCTAGTGGAAACAGCAAACGTGGCTAACCTGCCTGCCCTGACTTCACTTAAAAACTACAGGATAACAAGTTACCAAACTGCGAGTTGCACAGGACTGTTAGCTGCAAAATGATACTTGTGCCAATACTTTAGAAGTAGGCTACTCTAACGTGCTGCATGCTCTCAGGGAGTCTACATGCTACATGCATGGATGTATTAAGGCTACATGTCGTCTCAGACTTCCTCGTTTTTCCCATTTCCCAACCTAGTGATCTCTGATTGGCTTAGATTACCCAGTCAGAAAATATATTACAAGTCACATCCAAACAAAGGATTATGGGAAAAGTAGTTTTCGTTGAATTTACCCAGATATGACATATATTTTACAGTCAATGAATGAAACACCATTTATTCATGTATTTAGCTGTATGACAAACCCTTTTGTATTTATTTAGCTGTATTATGTAGGTCCATAATACTACATTTGTTTTGTTTCATGTTCCTCATATGGAGAGAGGATTTCAAACTTTTCTGTCACGTCGTAAATCGGAGTAAACTCACTTGTAGAGCTGCAAAGATTAATTTGATTAATCCAAAGATCTCTAACAGAGGGTCCGTGACCCCTAGGGGGTCCTCAGAGTTACTGCAGGGGGACTGCCAAATTATTGTTTGATATACTGTATATTATTTGAAGGTTTGTTTTGTTTGTTATTTTAAAATATGTCTGAAAATATACATTACCATTAATCCAACATATTATAAGCAAAGATGAATCGGCCTATTCGTACAAAAAAAAACAACACAATTTACACAACACTGATGATACGCTTACTAAGTAAGGTAGACATTATGGTAGCCATCCACAGATACGGTTTACCTTAAAGCTTAATGACTTACTTTGCCTTCCTCGTGTATGTTTAACATTAAAAAAATAATAATGTTTAAATAATATATTATATCCATTTTCATCTGTTCCAGTTTAATATGCAACTACATTTTTATACAATATTTGTAGTTGGTGGTCCCTGCTCACTCTCTCTTTCAGCTAAGGGGTCCTTGGCCTAAAAAACGTTGAAGACCCCTGGTTAGTTAGTTGTCAACTATTAAATCAATCGTCAACTATTCTAATAACAATCGGTTTGAGTCAAAATTCTCTGATTCCAGCTTGTTAAATGTGAATACGTTCTAGTTTCTTCTCTCCTCTGTGACAGTAAACTGAATATCTTTGAGTTGTGGACAAAACAAGACATTTGAGGACGTTCTCTCGGGCTTTAGGAACACTGATCCACATTTTTCACCATTTTCTGACATTTTATAGACCAAATAATTAATCCATCAATAAAGAAAATAATCAACAGATTAATCCACAATGCAAATTATCATTAGTTTTATCCCTACTCAGTTGTGTACATCTATAGGTCTAAAAGTCTGTTTATTTTTTATACACCTGCCCTTAACATTTGACTTGACTCCAGTCTGTCCTGGGTGCCCTGGTCATCGTCAACCTGAAGGGCATGCTGATGCAGTTCAGAGAAATCCTGTACCTGTGGAGGAGAGACAAACCAGAATGTGTAAGTGTTCCAAATGTCTCTCTGCCAAAACTAAGATGTACAGTATTTACGTGCAGGGTGCGATTTTAGAAAAAAGCAGAGGGGGGGGGATGCTTTTTTATCATGCACAACAAAACATGCAAGAATTAAATCCCCCTTTCAATTCCATGAATATAGTGCCACTCGGCCAGGCATGCCAAATCACTTCAATATGAACTTCAATATTCAATGGAAAATAATCTCACAGTTAATTTAGCACAATCTGTTGTAAACAATAAGCCTGAACTGTCATCGCCCCATGACACTCACTTTTTCTGGCTAAACTCCACTACCATGGACCCCGAAAGGACCGTCATCTGGTGGTGCCTGTACCCGGCTCACGGTCACCTGTTGGCAGCTAAACAACTGCTGCTGGTAGCCGGCGTCCCGGAGCTCTGGAGCGGCTAAATACAACCAGCAACTGCCGCTTGGATTTTATCGTTCTATCACACTGTAGACTGTTCATGTTACAGCGCTACTTAGTTTAAAATGCCTCTATTTTAGGTATATAATGGTCTATTGGTGAAGTAGCATTGATCACTTTGAGGGAATGCATTTTGTCCCCACCGGGGATACAAAATAATTCAGCAGATGCAGGGATATGTAGACCAGAAAGCGGGAAATCACACGCATCCCCCACGGAATATCGCACCCTGTTTACGTGCTTATTTACTTGGCCCAGTCTATTCTCTCTCAGTGGTTGACCCGTCTGGTGTTTGTCTGCAGGTGGTGTGGGTGGGAACGTGTCTGGGCGCCATCCTGCTGGGACTGGATCTTGGTCTGGCGCTGGGCTTGGGGGTGGAGCTGCTCACTGTTGTCTTCAGGACTCAATTGTAATGACATGATAATGGATTTTACTGTAGTGGCTGAAAAATCATGTCAACACCCCAAATATAGTAATTCATTGAATTTAATTTACAGTAATTATGCAACATAGAGCAGTGGAAATCTGTTTGTCCCTTTAAAGAGGCACTCCAGCCATTTAGTGTAGTGCACTTCCATAAAGTTGGGGACTAACAATACCAGAGTTTATCCTGACTCAGAATGGGTCTTGGCGGGGGGGGACTACACACGACAGTTTGCATATTCATATTCAAGTTCATGTTCCGCTTGTTTAACGGTTGTTTGGCAAATTGCTCTAAAATACATTCAGAGAGGATTTGAATCGTAATTTTTATTCTCAATTCTTGGTAGTGGGGATTTTCCTTTGGGGCTGGCTAAAATCTCTTTCGGGATGGGGGCACCAAAAAAATCCTCTATGCAGGAAAAACCCTGAATACACAGATGGAGATGGAAAAAAAGAAATGGTCAAAATCTAAGCAGCAGAGGTCAAGGTATCCTGACTTTTAGTCCCTAGTCTGGGTCAAGCTCAAAAAACACCAATGGCGATAATTTCCACGGCATGGTCCACCTCAACTAGACTCTACTGGACACAATCTGTTTGGGATTTAATTTAGAAAAAAGTTTTGGATGATAAATGTTTTTTTTTGGGTGGAGTAAAAAACACTGCAGTTTGCCCATTTGCCACCCCCCACACTTTTGGTTCCCGTGATCCAACCACATTAAATATCAGCTACTGTAGATCTCTGATATTTAATGTGCAAATACTTGTCTTATCTTTGACTGATGTTCCCTTTTAGCGTCTTTTATGAGAAAGTCAGATAAAGTAAAATAATATAATAATATAATACATTTTATTTAAAGCGCCTTTACTGACACCCAAGGTCACTTCACAAACAATCATCAAACATCGTTAAAATTATAGTCATCTCATAAAATAAAAAATAAAAATATAAAAATATACAAAAAATAAAAATAAAAATAAAAATAAAAATAAAAATAAAAATAAAAATAAAAAATAAAAAATAAATAAAAGTCAGTCAGTCAGTCCATAAGCCATCTTGAAGAGATATGTTTTAAGTCTGTTTTTAAAGTCAGTAATTGAGTCACAGTGTATATAAAAATGTATATATTTTTTAATCTGAAAAATGCGAGTAGTGTGGCCAAGAACCTCTTTATGTCTTTTTTAGCCCCCGCTGTTCCGTCTTGGTGAACATCCCAGGGACCGACCTCTACAGAGATCGCAAAGATTACCTGCATGTAAGTATGTTCAATGAAAACAAATAAACACGGTAAACACTGTTGAATGGTTTCAGTTTGAGATATCCTTCTGAATGCCATTTGTTTTATCATAATGCTTCCCTTCTCAGATATTGGAACCAAAGGGAGTAAAAATCTTCAGGATACCATCGCCTATTTTCTTCGCCAACATTGAGTTCTTCAGGGACAAGCTTGTAGAAGCTGTATGTAGCCTACGACACATCTTCTCCATCCTCTGCGTCAATATGTTGTGAAAATAATGCCTACATGTGGTTGTTCCAGGTTGGATTTAACCCTCTGAGGGTTTTGAGGAAGAGGAACAAGGCTCTGAGGAAAATCAAGAAACTGTTGCAGAAAAAGGATGATGCCATTGCAGAGGTGAGACCTACCGTTTTTTTCAACCTGGACCCTATTTGCCTATGTTTTTGTGTGTAAGTGACTAATGGGAACAACGACAACGACAACGCTGTAACCGCGAAGCAGGCTGCATTGTAACCCTATAGGGTTAATGGGCATCATAAATTGCATCCATTAAAAGTGCTTTTTTTGGCAGGCTCAGATTGTTCTTCTAAGTGTCTGACAACATTATGGAAAGGATCCCTACAGAAATAGAACTTTTTTTAAAAGAGTAAAATCCTTTTTGTTCTACCAGAAACCGCTCCGAGATCGCTATCGCGAAACCCACTATCCATTTAATTAAACAGTACCTTTAGCGTGTGTAGAGAAAGCATATTTTGCACATGTAAATGGGTGAATTATGTGTTTAGTTCAACCAAACCAGAGTGATGATTGTTGGCAAAGTGGAAAGACGAACCAAAATGGCTTTTGATTTTTAATTTAGTTTCTGTTGACTTTGAATGAAGTGTGTTTTACGATGATAAAATTACTGTTTATTTACATGGAGTCTGGTGGGTTAAGCAATACTATTTTGCGGATGTTTTTATGTTTAAAAAAAGGATCTTACTATTTAACAGAAAGGTCAACCTCTGTAGGAATCCTTTCCATAATGTTGTCAGACACTTAGAATAACAATCTGAGCCTGTCAGCGGCAAAAACAGCACTTTTTGTGGACGTAAATTGAAGGTGGGCAATTGCCCTGTTAACTTACATTGTAGCTTGTTTTGCAGACTGCCGACTACAGCGATCTCGATTAATACTGGACCAATGTCAAAGATTGTTGTTCCCATCAGTCACATAGACACAAAAACCGAAAAATAAGGTCCAGGTTGAAAAAAAACTGAAGTTACCCTTTAATATACTAGAAAGCACTGCACCAGTGAGTGCTTCAACATATTCCTTCAAAAAGCTTTAAGCCTTACTTTCCTACATCTTTCAAACAGAGAGGCGTGAGGGATTTACTACACCAGATGACTGATGAGTTTTGCATGAATGTGGAGGAGTTGGATCTGCCCTCTGACTCCAAGGAATTTCCGTTCCGGTTGGATTGGAGCACCGAGCTTACTGCTAACATCAATGTTCCCAGAGTGGACCTCCACAGTCTGGTGCTGGACTTCTCTGCTGTCTCCTTCCTGGACAGCTCTGCTCTGAAGGGACTCAAAACGGTAACAAGTCATTCAGGGGGTGCCCACATGCTAAAGCTTAAACAGCCCCCTATTATGCTTTTATGGATTTCTTCTTCTTCTCTTTTAGTGTGGTATATCATTTTTTTGTGCATGCAATAGATGTATAAATTACAAAAAGACACATTTCCCTCCAAGACTAACATTCTGTTGATGCAGACGGTGTGTTTATTGGCAGAAATGATTTAGTTTATTCCAAATAAATCAAAACTGGATGAGTAAAAGACATCGCTTCCTCTGCAGCAGATTTTTCTTGGGAAAGACCTTTAAGTTGTTGTTCAGAACATCAAATGAAAAAAGGAATGGATGTAATACAAAGATATAATATATAAGAATATGGTGAATACTATACAGCAATAACAACCTGGGACAGAAAAAATAAACTTGTTTTACAAAGACCTTAACATGAACCTGCCATGAGACAAAACCCCATGTCATATTTGATATGATATTATGCAATTGGGCATTGTGCAATTCAGAAGTTATTGACCACAGCATGAGTTAACGGGAAATGTGCAATCATTATCAAATGAAGTGCAATATAAGGGGGAGGATGTGTTGTGGGTTATCTTCTGTTCTTCTGTGACTGTGAGGAAAGGTGTGTGTGTGTGTGTGTGTGTGTGTGTGTGGGGGGGGGGTGTCCAGTGTGTCTATTGAAGCATTGGATGAGATAATGTATGATTATGTTTCTATGTAGGTTAACTGTATGTTTATTGTGTGTTTATGCGCAATGTGTCGCCATTTGGTTTCCCAATGCCCAAGATGAATTTTTCCTATAGGAGACAATAAAGGCTTATCTTATCTTATCTTATCTTATCCACCCTGCCATACCAAGATGGTCAAAAGGGAATTGAAAATCCACTGTATGCAAAAAAAACATCACAAATAAGTGGGGAACACTGGCAATCTGCCTTAACGTAAAGCCAATTATCACTCATCGGCTGCATGTGTAATTCTATACTTCATATACTAACACACGTGGGATTATTTCTTATTTTAAACTCACTGTATTTTCCGCAGACACTCACAGACTACCTCCGTGTTGATGTGGACGTTTATGTTGTTTCTTGTGACGGTGAGTTTTATTCTTAAAAGGACAAAATCCAATAGAGTCAGTGACGAGGACCAGCGGTGGAAATTTATCAAGTATATTTACTCCAGTACTGTACTTAAGTTCAAATGTTGAGGTACTTGTACTTTACTTGAGTCTTTTCTTTTCATGCCACTTTTCTACTTCTACTCCGCTACATCTCAGAGAGAAACATTGTACTTTTTACTCCACTACATTCATCTGTTACAGCTTTAGTTACTAGTTACTTTACACATTAAGCTTTTTGCACACAAAACACATGTAGTTTAGAAAATACAATGTGTTAAACTACCTAACAATATATACAGTGGTGGAAGAAGTATTCGGATCCTTTACTTAAGTAAAAGTACCAATACCACACTGTAAAAATACTCTGTTACAAGTAAAAGTTCTGCATTGAAAATGGTACTTCAGTAAAAGTATGTAAGTATCATCAGGAAAATGTACTTAAAGTATTAAATGTAAAAGTACTCAATGCAGAAAAATCCTCACGTTTTGAAAACTGGAAACGATCCAGGCCTCTATATTGTTGGGTAGTTTAATTTATAATAAACTTTTTACAAACTACATGTCTTTTGTGTGCAGTAATCTGTAAAGTAACTAATGCTGTCAGATGAATGTAGTGGGGTGAAAAGTACTATATTTCTCTCTGAAATGTAGCGGAGTAGAAGTAGAAAGTGGCATGAGAAGAAAAGTACTAGTACCTTAACATTTGTACTTAAGCACAGTACTTGAGTAAATGTACTTAGTTACATTCCACCACTGAATATGCAGGCCTGAAAATGATTAGCTGATTAATCACTTAGTTGATTGACAGAACTTTTTGGATCGTTACCAGTTTCTAAAATGTGAGGATTTTTTTACATTGAGAAATTTAAATTGCAATACTTTAAGTACATTTTCCTGATGATACTTACATATCTTTGCTGAAGTACTGTTTTCAATGCAGGACTTTTAACTTGTAACAGAGTTTTTCACAGTGTGATATTAGTACTTTTACTTGAGTAAAGGATGTGAATACTTCTTCCACCACTGATGAGGACACATGTACACTGAACATCAGGTGAATACTACTGCCTGTGAAAACATGCTTCTCATGTGTTGACAGCGTGCGTCCTGGAGAAACTACGCAGCTGTACGTTCTTCGATGACGAGATTGGGACCTCCATGTTCTACCCGACCCTTCACGACGCCATGCTGCATGTGCTTGAAAAACACAAGGACAAAAGTAAAGGCCGGGTGGTAAGGGAAACTATTTATATTATCCTTTCTATACTGGGCTTCTCAATAAATCAACCAATCAATCAATCAAATTTATTTAAAGTGTAAAATCACCATTAGACATGGTCTCAGTGCACTACAATTAAAGTAACACAGAAATAACAGACAGCAACAAAACAACTGAATAGCAATAAACAACACAAAACCAGCAACATAAGACAATAAGTGAAAAGGTATGTTTGTGAAGGACGCAGAAAGCATGGTGTGTTATGGTTGGCTGTAGTATAGTCTCGCTTTGCCAGACTATCGACACGCTGCGGAGCGGAGGAGGGTCTGGCTAGTCCACACAGCATTCTGGGATGGGAGAAAAAGTGCTCTGGTTTATTGGCATTTCTTTAAACCAATCACAATCGTCATGGGCGGTGCTAAGCTTCGCACGGAGCCGCAGTAAAATAGTCGTGCGAGAGAAAACTGAGATTGGACAGATAGTCTAGCTAGCTGTCTGGATTTACCCTGCAGAGATCTGAGGAGCAGTTAACCATAGTCCTCAGAAATCCACCAGAGTACTGCAACTAAGAAAATGATAGTTCAGCGCTGGCTCTCCCCCTACTCGCTTTGTATTAAATAGTGGTTGGCATACTTTCTGGACATAGTTATGCTCAAGCTCTCTACAGCAAGGATTAACAAAGCCAAATCATCAACTATCAGCCTATGGGAAAGTGCGGCAGCACAAATATCGGGCCTGGTGACCTCAGCGCCACAAGAACGGGAGGAGAGCGACTAGGCAGGGTGCGACAGTGACTAGGAGAGTGACCGTTTTTGTTTTTTTCTTCCTCGAGACCGCAGAGGGTAGGGGGGTGGGCGAGAGTTCTTGTTCAGTTTGTAGTTTCTGTTTCTGTTCTGAATGTCGGCATAAAATTTTAAAAAAAAACAAAAAAAACAATAAAAAGTTGATCTAAAAAAAATAATAAAAAAAAAATAAATCCACCGGAGTTTAAAATTACAACACAAATAATGCGAAAGGAAACGGACATCAGCGAATTTACATGCATCCGGCGGAATTTCCTGTGGCACCGCAGCCACCACGGAAGTGGAACATCATGGATATAGACTAGCTATAGTATAATGAGTAGAGGTGGGATTTCAGTCTAGATTTAAGAAGAAAATGTCAATTAAGTGAGCTTCTTTAACATGTAGTGGATACATGTTAAAGAAGCTGTATGGATAGCTAGTATACTAGTACTTTTGGTCTCTGGAAGCCTTTCTTAATGTTCATTATGACCCACAGTACAAAAGTGTTGCACAGACAGAGAAGCATACTAACAACTTGTATTTTCTTATGGTCATGAGCAGGGACACAATAAATCTACGGACGCAGAATTCTTCATCTGAATTTTCCGCAGATTAAAAAACGATTAAAATCAAACTCAGAATGTTAACACATCTCCACCCCAAGCAGAACAACTGTCTGCTAAATTCAGCAGATTTTAATTCTGGATCACCGGTGAAAACTGTAAAAAAAAAAAAATAATAATAATCTATTCTTTTTGAGTCTGGTCATGAGTTATGGAGTTCAGGTTTAGCCTCAGGGTGGAACTAGAAGAAAGGTCATGGGGGGATAATCAAAAGTTTCATTCCCTTACCACATTTAGATAAGTATGGAAGATTTAAAATGCCTAAATAAAAAACAAATCACAGAAATAAACAATTTACTAATGGAAATGTAATTTGTATTTCCTTTCTATGCATGGAATAACCATGTCATATTGAACACTTGATTGTGAAATTATAATCAAATCCCAACACATAAAAAAATAGAACTCATCCAATGGGAACCATGAATATCCACAGCAGATTTCATGGCAGTCGCACATGAAATATAAACAGATGAGGTGATTTCACCTGACAAAAATAGCTCGATAAATTTTTTTCAAATTAGTCTGAACGTCCAACGGTTTTGCACATACAAGGTTTTTGCCGGACAGCAACGATATCTAAGATGGGTATATGGGGACAATTTATGTCTTTAAACCAGGGAACTTCAACAACCCCTAGGGGGTCCTCAGAGTCAGTGCAGGGGAGGCCTCCAAATTATTGTTAATATTTGACATTACAATTTTTTTTAATCAAATATAATATATTTTAGCAAATATAAATCCCCACTGTGGACAGGCCTACTGGCCTATAGGTAAGGTAGTCACCATCCACAGATACAGTTCATCCTGAGGATTTACTGTGCCACAGGTATGTGCCAACAATTAGGCTATTTTAAAAGCGTAGTATTCTATGCAAAAAAGGTATGTATAAAAGGCGTTAGGCAGCCCTACACGTTATTGTAGGCCATTTAATATGCAACTTCCATTTTATACAATATATGTAGTAGGGGGTCCCTGCTCCATCTCTCTTTCAGTTAAGGGGTCCTTGGCTTAAAAAAGGTTGAAGACCCCTACTTTAAACTAAAAGGTTATGCAACACAAGACACTTTTATTGGAGAAGATATAAGTATGTGTGTCTTGTGTATTGTAGCAGTTATGCTTTGCTTTTTCTTACTTCATAACTTTTACAACTCTTTTTTTGTTGTTGCAGTTAGCAGATACCAAACTCTAGAAGAGCAACCGTCTCCAGAAGGATCCTTTCAAAAAGACCACATCAAATTGTTAAAAATACTGTACCATATAATCTACTGTAGTCACTATACTAAAACAAATATGTATGAGTGAGTTTTATTTTGAAATGCTGTTTAGGTAAAAGTCTATTGAAGTTCATGTCATTTTTATGGGTGATCCAGTCTGTTGTCCCATAACTTGTTACTACTGTAGTGTCCTTTTTCTCACCGATTGATAAATGCAATATTTTCAAGATTAAACGAGGATATGAAAGAATTAGAGGTAACAAGATGTTATATGTGTGATTGTTTGTGTCAATCAAGTATATCTTAAATACTCCACAAATGTGTGGCATCTAGATGGTTAAAACCAGCCCCCACTTTGACTATCTGCAGGTTTTTCAAAGACAATTTATGAGATTTTTAAAGTGGTACCTGAACACAAACTAAATTTATGTAATTGAAAAAGTGAGACATCACTGCACTTAAAATATTGAGATACAGAGTGAGGTTTGAAGGAATCACTTTTTTTCTAAACAAACACTGAAAAGTTATAAGCAATAGGACCTGAAGAGGACAAACAGCTGCCAAAGTACCAGCTAATCCCTGATAGAGGATACACAAAGTCCTGTAGTGTTTACTACAGGAGACAGAATAAAAACACGGCATTCCTTAGTCCTAACCATGGCTTTGATTGAAAAGCAAACTGACAAAGACACATGAGAATTACTACTTCAACTTGGGGACATGAGCTTTGAAAGAACCAGACATATCCAAGGGACTGACAGAATATCTTATAAATCATAACACACATTTGGTTATTTCCAAGGGTCTTCTTTTATAAAACATGTTTTAATTACTAAATGAAATGCTAATTGTTCTGAATAACATCCGAAGCAAACAAACCAGCTGGTGATCCTTCATCAGTCCTCATATCAAAACAAAGATGAGAAGCACATCTGCTGTTAAAAATTTATTGAGACATGGTTAGCGTCTTTAAATGTACAGTACATACGCGTGGAATCAGCTGACATATATACAGAAATATTTACCATACACTATAAAAAAAAGGGACATTGCTGCTCTTCTCCAAGTCTATTGTATGTTCAGCGGGAAGTTCAGTACACTTAACTAAAATGTGCAGCACATACACATTTTCTTCGGGGCAAATGTCATATCAAAGTCCTACACCCTGTAACCCTGAGGTCTACTATCACATTATTCAGACAAGTGGTATGGAACAGAATGACACACTGTTGCCCATTCATTCAGATGGCAGTTTACTGATAGTAAGGCCGGTAGCGGCCCTGATCTGGATGGTGTGGTCCGGGCATCTGGCCCTGGGGAGGAGGGCCCTGCATTCGTGGAGGTGGGGGCCCTCTTGGAGCGGGCCACATCCCAGGACTGAGCCCTCCTGGCTGGCTGAACGGGGGACTGAGGGTGCCCTGGTCTTCAGGGAACTGCTGCATGGAGTTGGGGTTGTAATGATGAGGTGGGGGGGCGTTGACAGGAGGGCCACTGTGCTGTGGTGGAGGCCCAGGGGGCGGGTGGTTCATATAGGGGGGCATCTGGCCCATGATGTGCCCTGGTGGTGGGGTGATGGGTGGTGGAGCTGTGGACATGGGGGGCGGAGGGGCCTGGTTGTACACCATATGTGGTGTACCAGAGGCCTGGGGAGGATGCTGCATGGGGTGGCTGATAGGAGGAGGCGGGGGAGGTGGCGGGCCGAAGTGCTGCTGCGGCGGGGCCATCATGTGGTGAGAGTGGGACACTACAGGCGGCTGCCCAGGATAGTCCCCGGGGTGGTGGTGGGGTGGCTGACTGGGGCCTGGCCCACCAGAGAGGGGCTCCCGAGAGGAGGAGTCATCTTGGATGGGCACGGTGATGAGATTGCTGTGCTTACGGGTTGTTACCGTGGCAATGCGGAATGTCTCGGGACCAAGAGCGGTCGGGGGCGGGGCTTCGTGAGCTGTAGGTGGGGGCGGCTGACTGTAGGGATCATGACCACCGTGCTGGAGCGGGTTTGGGAGGTGCACGTGGTTCTTGGGTAGGTGAGGTGGAGGCACGCGGAAACGGTCCGGGACCTCGGATGCAGGGGGCAGGTGCACAGGCTCCTGTCGGCCAGCGGAAGACTTAGCCCTCATGTGGCGGTGGTTGACATGGGCCTGCAGGTCACGCTGGGACAGGTAGGTACGTTTGCATCCCGGCACAACACTGCACATGTAGAGGGCACCCCGCTGGCTTTGTTCGATGCGCTGCACTGGGTCTGTACAGTTGTACATTGTGAGGCTGAACACAGGGACAAAAGTTCAGTGACACAAAGCAGTAATAAAACACATCTGAGGAGCTACATTACAAAATGCCACATACCCCTTTTAGTAAAATAATGCTAAATGGGGTTCAGTAAATATTGTTAAATCAACTGATTCACCACTCAGAATCTCACATTTATAATACAGGATGTTAAAACTGTAAGGTCTTGCAATATTCACCACATCGAAAATAGTTAAAATGTCTCAAAAAGCTCACCCAGGGCACATCTTTTCTCCTTTCTTCTCATGGAGCAAAGCACAGTCATAACAGAAAACATGTTTGCAGGGGATCTGAGGAGTCAGAGGACAATTATCAAACATATGAACATGTTTCTGATTGCCTGCACACAAGAGTCAGTTCAACTAAATACATACCATTCGTCCATATAGCTGGATAGGAAGACCACATTTATCACAAAAGTGAATTGGTACTTCATCTCTTTCTCCAATCAAATTTAACTGTTGAAAAAAAAAAAAAAAGAGGGGAGAAAGCACAGGTAACTACCATTGAAACAGTCATATACAGTTACTTGGATGTCATTAGTACTGAGGATCTACTTTTTTGTTTGCCAGGTCTGACTGAATCTGAGAATTCCCCATACCGGGACAAATACGAAGATAAATGTTTTAAACAGTGTGACATCAGGACAACTTTTCTGATTGTCTGGAGGGGAAGCATACTGTAATTAAGTGTTTGTTATTAACCCTCCTAACCCCAAAACCCTCCGGCGGGTTTGAAAAAGCATGTTTTGTTTAAAAGATCGCCAAAGAAAAACCACTTACCCTAGAAAGAAGCTGAAAAAAATTGTTCATTGGATTCTCAAATTTCCGACCGTCTGTAAATGTATCTCGGTAGAACGCAGCGCAATTATGTAGTAAAAAAAAGGTCCAAAGTTAAGCCAAAAAAAACAATAAGTGGATAAAGAACACACACAGAACATGTCCAACTTCAAAAAATTGTTTAAAAAAAAAACCATTAACCATTGACATATATAAACTGGACCACCAGGTCCCGTGTCTCTGGACGGAGACCAGTGAAGGATATTAGAAGCACTTTTCCGGTGAGCGCTGAGCGTTACTGAGCAGCCCCCAACTGAGAGAGACGACGTAAATTTGACGTGAGCAATGTGTCTGAAAGTTGGAAGTCTTCTGGTAGCTGTGCCAAGAGAAATCTCAATCATTCCCAATCTTGCAGAGACGGAAAGCGTAGGTATATGTAAGGAGATAACATAGGCACAGGCTAATTACTGCTAACTAAAATGCTAGTTAACATTAGTAATTAAACTTAAACAGCTAATGTAAGTCCAAACTGCCTGAGAGCTTCTCCTGTACTATACGGTAATTCCTCTACTATGCGACAGTACGTCCCGTGGTTATGACACAATCGTTAGCCTATTTTTATAAAAACGTCTGCTACGGAGCCATAACGTGAGGTACAAGGTAATGGAGCCTTTTATACATTGTCATGTTTCTTTAGAAATAAACAATGGACAAATAAAGTATCTAAACGCTTCAAATGTAAAGTTATTTGCTGTCAAAGTGACGTCAAAATGAATGGCAGTCAATGGGATGCTAACGGGGGGGTGAGTGCTTATTAGCATCAAAATGGCGCCATAGGAGGTACGCGGTCCGAGGAGAGGCTTACCCCCTTGGTTTTAACCTACAGAAAAGTTTTACTGTGAGGCACAGCCATGTGATGAAAATTCATCCAATCCGCGACCCCCAGCACCAAACTACAGCACAGCCTAGTGTTAAACAGAGGTGGAAGTAGTATTCAGATCCTTTACTACAGTAAAAGTATTAACACCACACTGTACAAATACTCTGTTACAAGTAAAAGTCCTGCATTGAAAATGTTACTTAAGTAAAAGTCTGTAAGTATCATCAGGAAAATGTACTTAGTATTAAAAGTATAAGTACTATAGTACTGCAAAAGTCCAATAGTAGTAGAGTAGAAGTAGAAAGTGGCATGAAAAGAAAAGACTCAAGTACAAGTACCTCTAGTTTGGAGTTAAGTACAGTACTGGAGTAAATGTACTTAGTTACATTTCACCACTGGTGTTAAGTTTGTAAAAATGTAAATAATTCTTTGTGTGAATGATCTACAGACAAAATGTTTACCTGTATGCTGTATTACCTGATTTTTTTTAAAGAAATTAATAAATGTAACTCACGTTTTTCCTTTTTTATGTTTTATAAAATATTTTATATATAACTGTGTTATACTGCTAAAAAGACATTTAGGAGTTATTCCTGCTTCTGGCCATGGTTGTGCTTGTTAATTTGAGATGCCAGACTTGCAGATAGCGTGAAAAATGAGCTCACAGTGAGTAACAATGTGAAAGGAGCAAAAAACACTCAGAAATGGCTTGGGTTTCACAGGGTTAACATCCGTCTAAACCAGGGATGGGCAACTGGTGGCCCCTGGGCCGCATGCGGCCCTCGTCCTCACTTAGTGCGGCCCGCGAATCAATTTCCAAATATCAATAAATTGTTTCACAGGCGTTGGAAGCAAGCGGCCCATTCAATTCCAATTGTAATTGGTAGCTACACTTGGCTAATTGAATGATAAGGGTTACAGCATCCTACTGGTGGGAGTGCGCAGTCACAATCTGGCCCTCAGGTAGTGAGGATAATATTTTTGTGGCCCTCTTTATCACAAATGTTACCCATCCCTGGTCTACGCTGTATGGGTTGTTTCACTCCCCACAGGTGATGTACCTTATAGTCCCAAAACAGTGCCTGGGGGAATCTCCTCTGAGTTGCAAACACATCACCAGCTTTAGCTCCACAATCAAACCTCTCCTCTTGCTTGAAGCCAAAGGTATCTGTAACACAAGGCACAAATATTAATGATGTAATGCAGAAAAAACAGAGAAAGCCCTAAAGTCTAATTCTATTGTTTTCAAAGTTGTGACCATGGGCCTTGATAGGGCTGTGACCAGAATTTAATGTATTAGTAATTGTGGATACCTTTAATATATCAAAAACTAAAAAAAATAAAGTTACTGTAGACATCTATGTCTTTCTGAGATCACACATCAAACAGTTAAATGTTTTACATGATCAACTTTAAAGTGTTATAGGAAAACACGACTGCCTTACGACGAGATACTTCAGTAACAACCAATATCAATGTTCAAGTAATACTGCATTTGATATAACAATTGAGGAGACCATTGTATTGTGTAAGATCCTCCGTAGATTATTTGGGTTGCAGTCTATGGCCAAATTATGGTAACAATGGGCGATACATTGGCACCCTCTGGTGGTGCAAAGTTAAACGGCACAATGTACGAACATCAGTGTTGGATACTAACTGCTTACACAGGGCTTGACAATAAGCTTTTTCAGCCACATTGCCCAACTGTAGGCTTGTTAAAAATGAAATAAAATGAAGAGGGATTTGGACAGTTATAATTATTAAGGTACAAAACATACAATTAACAGGTAGCAATAACATAGCTGGAACGATTCTAACTTATTCCTTCAATTACAGGAGGAACAGGTGCTTCAGGGCCTCTGGCTTTTTCCGCTATTGTGCAGTGGTGCCTTTTGCTGTTATCATGAGCCTCTAGAATGTTGTACCTGAATGACGTCGTTAATGTAGCCTACAATGACATAAGAACACTGAAAATGACAATACTATGCATGCACTAATAATATGTGGCAAATGAGGGGCTGTCTTTAAAAAATAAACCTGTTATGACTAATAAAAGTAAATGAGAAAAGTATCAACGTGTGAGGTTGCTGTACCTAGTCAATTTTCCAACAAGCCATCGTCAGCTTAACAACCAGCGATTGCTGATATAAACTCACACCTCAAGGTTCTTCCACGCATTTTCCTTATTTAACAGACAAATACAACCATTTTGAATTCAAGTTTCTCTCTTTCACTTAGCTAAAGGCCTATACACACTGGGGGCGTGACAAACAAACAACACGAAAATGTGAAATACTCAGCGGCAAATATTTCACATTAAAACTATTCATACCGGCGGCGATGCAAATTTGCGACAGTTCAATCAAAGGTTTGAATATTGGCGACAGCTCATCTACCACGGCCGGTTAAGATGTCGATGGGACAGTTTAAGGTCCTTCTGGAGATGCTGGTGAAGCGAGAGAGAGAGAGTGAGAGCGATCCGAGCAGAGGGGAGACCATAGTCGGGAAGCCAAAGCAGGAAAAAGCTAACACTGAGCTACTGTAAGCTTTTTTTATTTGAGGTTCCTTTTACCAAAATACAGTGAATTGAATTCCCTCAGGTTTACGCAATAGTTACGCAGTGTAGCCTACATGTCTAGGTTTTTATGGTGTAAGTAAGACCAGAAAGAGTGCCATTGCTGGCCTTTTGTGCTACTGGGTTAACCCACCGAACAAGCCTGTCGCTGAGCAGCAAGTCTCGCTCACAAGATTTCATTTATTTTTCACTTGCATGATCGGACACCTGCATGAGGCATTCCACTTGCTCAAAGAAAGAGTTTACTTGCGCCAGGGAAGTGTTGATGACGAGCCCTATTACATATAATCAGAATTATCAATTACAAAAAATGAGTAACTATAAATCAGCCCAGATTACATTTTTTATTTGGATTCATGGATAGCTGAGTTTTTATTCCTTTTTATTTACATTGAAAATGGAATTGGCCATGCCGTGGCCTTTGATTGAAAAACAGCAGCAACAAAAACTTTGATTTAGACTTGTGAGCTAGTGTGTCTGCGCCCTTCTAGCATATCTCTTGGGAGAATGGCAGAGCTAGTACGTAGTGTGTGTGTGTGTGTGTGTGGGAACTGAAGTGTGTGGTAGAGCAAGCGAGAGAGAAAGTTAACCCTCTCCTTGATTTCACGTTGTTCACTGAGAAGGAGCACCAGGAAATAAGGAGGAGGGAATGCAACTCTACCAAGCCACGGGCAAGCTGACAATCACATATGTTGCATTCTGCGTCGCCACACGTGAAGTCTGTATCTACGTGTACCTACAAACGTACCTATGGCGTAGATTCAATGCAGAACCATAAATGAGACTTTCCACATCATGAGGACATTTGGCAGAATGGGAAAACTGCATTGGCAAAGAGGTCAAACTTCTGCCCCTCTCACTAACACTGACTGAAAGACACTAACAACACTACCTCAGCTACTGCAGAATGTGCCTACCATCTTCTCCAGCCTCACTTTTACATGGCCTGCTGCTGGGTCTCTGGGTGCGGGGCTGAGGTTTGCTCCTTATGGGCTGCTTAGATATGAGCTTGATGGGGATTCGTCTGCGAACATCTGGGCCACCCAAAATCCCAGAACCATCACTTCCTTGAAGATCATTGTCTGCTGGGGGGAAAGGTAATACACAAAAACACTACTTTTGAGTCTTTAGTGCAATGATTTAAAATACCCCACAAAATTATTCAACATGGACTCAAAGGCCACGCCAGCATTTAGTCTGAATTACACCCGTTTGATTGAATGTTACGGAGGGGACACATTTTGGAGAACATCCTTACCACCAAAGCCCTCACGAAGAATTACAACGTTACATTCAAAGTTATTAACAGCTGAAAACGTCTTTTACCAGCTCGAATCACGTTACGTTAATGTTATGAAATCGCAACTCAACCTTAGCGGTATGCCTTTAGGGGCATACATTGAAAGCTAAGAGGATTGACTCAAAAATTTGAGCAAATATTCTTAAGACATGCAATTAGCGTTATATCAGCTCTTAGATTGGTTAGCATTATGCTAACGTTGGTGATGTAGCTAGCATTCGCGCCCCAAGTCAATCGCAGCTAGCGGTTACGCCTACTAACATGTGGAAAAGCTATGTTTGCCATTCAATATACGGTAATAACGGTGTATACTCGGCAGGCACTTTGTATGTGACCTCATAGATTCGTTTAAAACTTAACGTTAACTTTTGGTGAACACCAGTGTTCTAGCGCTACTCCATCGCTAGCCAGTTTTAGCTAACGTTAGCCTGGACCATGTTAGCTTAACGTTAAACGCTGCTATGGAAGATAACGGGGTGTCGTAGCAAACCCGTCTACAGAGAGGATGATATGTTGTTATCCTAAGAGCTGATACAACAACAACAACTATAACTATGTGGTGAAAAATATGTCACATAAAATAAGTTTGCTCACGTCCGCCCTACTGGGTATTTTGCTTACCGCTTTGGTCCATGATCCAACGAGTGAACACAATGCATTGTGGGATAGAGAAGGCGAGGTGAAGAGAGGAAAGGAAAGAACACAGGACAGGAGAGAAGGAAAATATGAAGTAGGGAGGACGGAGAAAAAAGTGAGAGATGAAGAAAACACAAGTTAAGGAAAGAGAAAAAAAACAATAGAAAGCAAACATTTCAGGACATAATGATTAAGAGCGAATATCTAAAACCACAAACTCAAGGATATTGTTCATCATTCATTGCTGATATAAATATCAAATAACGTATGGCTTAATCAGTTAACAGATTCGGCTGACAATTAATGATTTTTAATGAATATTATATCACGTAAACATTACTTTTTAACAGTCTTTAAACTGAGAGGAGTTTCTTGGATGCATAGCATGGTTTAATATCATTAGGCCTAATAGTTTCTTGGCTGTGGGTCAAAAAAGTTGTAATAAATCATTACTTTCTGATTGGCCAATATGGAAGCAAAGCATGGCAATAAGGTTTTGAATCTTATTTGGAGCTGATTATTTAATTGTGAAATTAAATCACTATTGAATACTGAAAATGAAATACCACTTTTGCATTGAAATATTTTATTTTGAAAACCATGTATCTGAATTTAGGTGGTTTGAATTTGTCTCTATGAAGTTTCCCAAAGGTCATTTCAAGTTGTGCATTTTCAAAAACGTAATAGCAAATAGCCTATTATTTGTTTAGGGTTTGCAGAGTCAAATATTCAGATTGCACAAAAAAGTAATAAGTACATAAATGAATAAATAAAATTGGATTAACATTGACACTGACACCCTCAGACATCAACACTGAATATGAAAAACTCAAACTTGAAAATCCAGGCTGTGGAAACAATCAAGCCTGAATGGAATCAGTGAGAGCTTTGTCCTAAAGGTAACGTGCTGTCATATGATCCAAGAAAGTGAAGTTCAGGTGAGGAGCGAGGACACATGATTTTTTTTTTTTTTTTTTTTTTTTTAAACGGCACAACTTCACCAGCTGACAATTTCAAAGAGGAGAACCTCATGTACTCAGATAGATGGTTTTCAAAGTAAAACATTTCAATGGTATTACTTTTGTGCATTTAAACATTGGGGTTACATTTCACAATCAGGTATTCAGTTGCTCTTACAATTAGTTGTTACACTCCCCACATTTGTTATTATTGACATTTTATGGACTAAAGAAATATTTATATATAAATAATGAAAATGATTGGTGACTCGGGGCGACCTCTAGCTCACCCAGTAGAGTGTGTGCCCCAGGCTGAGTACTTTGCTTGTTGGGTGTTTGTAAAGACTCTATCTGTGTATAAGTGTCCTGAAATAACTGCTGTTATGATTTGACACTATAAATGAAATTGATATGAATTGCTTCTTGCCATCCCCATGTCTCTCTCCCATTTCCTCTCTGTCTGTACTTTCTAATAAAGAAAAAAGCCCCAACAAATAATTGGTGACTGCTGCCAAAACACCTTGCCTTTCAACCCACAACCATTATTTTGCAAATCTGCCTGTCCTGATGATCTTACTCTGCCAAATGTAGTCCACTGTGCTCAACTACTTGTGACACGACTGAAATCTGTGGTTTCAAACAGTGAGGATGTGACCTGGTGGTTGGGTTTCCTACATAAAACATTATTAATTATGCAATATACCTTAATATTCTTTTAAGGTTATAGGTCAGACTCGGCTACAAAACACCATAGTCCAAGTACCTCCCCTAATCAGTACTTCACCTGTATGTCTTACTAAATGGAAGTCAACAAAGAACTGCAACTTTAACTTCTTACAGTTACATAAAATACATGTTATGGTTATAATTCAATGCAACTCATTGAGCGAGTCATTTTATATTGCATTATGTTTATTTTGAATAAATAGTTGTGACGCAAACTTCTATATAGTGAAAAACAGACGCAATACTAAATTAGTGTCAGATTTAGTATAGGAAACGATTTATTAAGGAAGATCACTATGACTAAATGTAGTTAGAAAATCACATTGGTATTGTGGGAGTTAATGATTGGTTGAAATCTGTTAGGGTTGTATGCTTAAAATACCAGAAAGTATGAAGGTCACTTATAGTATAGAATATAGATAGGACCCTTCAGGTGCATTTTAAGAAATACTATTTATTTTATATAAGGCCCTTGGAATCGGACTATTTGTTTAATTTGATATGCAAAAATAACAGCGTCGCGCTGTCGCATCATTCAGTAGTACTCCAAAACGATTTGTTATGTTATACATCCATGGCTTTGCTGAGTTCAGTGCACTGTCTGAAGTCAATGCGCGTCCCCTGTGTAGGTCTACTGCGCGCTCTCGTAACCATGTCGCCATTTTGATTCGAAAAATATGACTGAGTTTTTCCTGCTTTGCATGCTAAACTTAGCCCAGCGTTTGAATTACTTTGTGCGTGAGTACGAATCATACACTCTAGATCTGTAATAACAGGTATTGTTATTAATGTCAAGTAGCCATTCATGCTGGGGAACTGTTTATTTGATAGACTTCAGAGCCACATTTGACTAACGTTAGCTAAGTTGAGCTAGCTAACTGTAGCCTGTGCTGTCGCAGACTGACCCTTCTTCAAAACAAATCACTATTCGCTCGTATGTATCTTAGCTAACACAGCTAATAGCGAACTGGATAGCTGGTGACTTAACGCTAGTAGCTGACTGCTTGACGAAAAACTCAACTAACAATCTTGAACACACACGGGAGGCATAGAAGCGAACTTTCAATCAAAAGGTAAGTTTTGGGAGGAAAGATCGTCATGAGTTTGAGCAACTAGATAGCTAACGTTAACTCTACTGCTGCATCGACAAAGTTGAACCTAAGTTGGAGAGCTATTTAAGTTGGCTAACTCAGCTCAGTAACGTTACACGTTAACTGTTAGCAGCTAGCTAATTAGCTTACGAGCTAATCAGAGGAAAGGAGGAACTAACGTTAGCTAAATTGTTTGCTAAGTTAGAGCCTTACAATAGCCAATTCACAGTTTATGTTGATTAGGAAACTAATGTCAGTTTATCGGCTAACATTGCCGAAGGTATATATTTAGCTAGCTGCTAACGTTCGATTACTTAACGCTAGTTAACACAATCTAGTCAAAAAGTTACGTTTAACAGCTGTAGTTGGGTGCCATCGACATCAACGTAACTTATTTACCACTGACATGTTCCTTATAATACAACAGATCGTTTAAAATGTCGTTATTGTCTAGTAGCTAACGAGCTATAGTTAGATAAATTGTGTTCTTCAGTGAGGCCAACAGCACCGAAGCCTTGCTGAGTTCCTGAAATTAAGTAACGTTACACGCTGTTTTAAGTTAATTTGTACGTGTGTTACGGATGGATAAAAAAGAAAGTAACCTCGTGTTTAAACAACTGTGACGAATGTAATTAATTAATGTAAAGTAAATCTACGTTGTTGTTTTTATCGTATTATTTGGTAGTGTTGCCTCCACGGGAGTTGAAGTAAACAGAAATCTGAGCTCCTACCGCAAGTCAGTTGATGTGCACTTCATGCCGAGGCTACGGCAGCTCACTTTACATTTCTTTAACAACACGCCAGTGTGTCTCTCATTGTTGGACACTCCTAACAAACATGGTTAGAGCTGGGCGATATGGAGAAAATATCACTATATTTTTGACCAAATACATCGATGTAGATATTGAGCGATATTGTAGGGTTGGTGCTTTCACTAAATATTTACACAGTGAGATTTTAGATAAATAATCATCGGTAATGTGGATGTAATGACTAAGTGGTCAAAGGCAAAAAATAGAACAGCTAAAACAGTCTGGTTAGTTCAGAAAATGGCATCACTTTACTGTAATATAGCCCTTAAAACCAGGAAAAGACTTATGTCATATCACGATATTATGATATCCAAAATTTAAGACGATATCTAGCCTCATATATCAATATCGATATATTGCCCAGCCCTAAATAGGGGCTACTCTTACTTTCCCAAAATAGTATGCATGTGACAAATAAAATTTGAATTTGAAATGTTATAAGGGAGTGATGCCGACACATCCTTTTGTTATTGGTTGTTCTATCACATGGGTCATTATTAGCTGTCACATGTTAAAAAATGATCCCATGTGGCCATCTTAAGTTATTAAAGTGTGAAGCCATGGCTTATTTTGTTCGACAGCCAACAAACCCAAAGGTAATCAATAATGTGAATGGAAGAAGCCCAGGAACTCTTTACACGTGTGAAAGAGTATTATAAAGCACAAGTAAAGTCACTGGCCTTTCTTCTTATGAATTACCCTTTTAAATATTTTGGGACCATCATCTCTGTAAAAAACATTAGATACAGGTCTGTTTACATAATTTTACAACTTCAGTGCGTCTAAGTGCAAGTAAGCAGCAACAGGCTGATTGAAACTGTAGCTTGTGTTTGTCCTCCGAAGTGTACCTTTGCGTACTGTTGGATCATTTGGTAGTGCATGTCACTAGGCTTCTAGTACAATATGATAAGCATTCAGTCGCCACCAGTTGCATCTTTATTTACACTCAGCAAGTATAGGAGAGTTCAAGTAAAAGTGTAGATGGAATTCCCTTTTGCTTGATTTAACTGCTTTTTAACTTGCCTAATTACAGGCTATTGTTGGCTCACAACATCCACATGCATGCCCTTTATGTGTGCCATTGTTCCTTTTTTTCATCGTCTGTAAATGTGCCAGTAGACTGTTTTTGTTGAGGTTGCCTCTGGTGGGTTCTATTTTGGATGTAAAGTCAAGCATTCGCTTTCCTGCTCTCAGTGTCCACAGGGAGCGTTCAGCGGGTTATTATTGCACTTGTGTACTCTGTAAATGTATGCCAGATGGACGCTTCTGCTGCTGCCGCATGTGCAGGGAAGGGTCCTCCTCAGGAAAAAAAGGAAAAGTAAAAGGAGGAAGCATTTTCGATTTCCCCTTTCAGTTTTACTTTCATGATCAACCGTTAATAGCATGTTGCTCAGGGAGACACATTAGCTTTGAACATAACTATTGTGACATGAGTATGGTGATGATATCGTATCGTGAGGCCTCTGGTGATTCCCACCCCTAGTACAAAGTTGACTTTAGTCACCAACTTGCAAAACATACATTATAACTCTTCAGGGTACATTCACATACAGTATTTGTGCAGGTCTGAATAGTATGTTAACACTGTGTCATTTCTTCTAAAATTTTGTTGCGCAGTTGATTAATAATGCCCGCTGTTGTTTTGTGTTGTGCAGGTTATGGTGAGCCTCTCTGCGTCTCATCTCCTAAAGAGGCCTGCGTTTTAAGAGGAGACCCATGCTGATAAATGCCAGGCCTCGCCACACTCTCTGTCGTCGGCACAAACACAAATGCCTGCCTGCCCGTGGGGGAGGTCTGATTAAAGATATCCACCTTTCATCCACTGGTACGTGTGAGCATTTTACTGTGGCATTTTATTTTTTTACAAAATGTTTTTATTGTACAGTCTATGACTACACTTACATGGACCACAATAATGCTACTCTTGTCTGTATTGTAAATCATGTAGTATTTTGATCAAACTGGGTACATGAGTTGCCGACAGATCTATTCAATTCCTAATTTACGGTATATTTAAATTCTATAGAGCACACAGCCTGATTAGTGACGAATAGTGAAGATGTCGCCTCCACATTACATCACATTGTCATTACCCGCCAGTATTTAAACCTCACAGTCAATCTTTCTTTCATTTTGCGATTTTCCTTTGTGGGCTCAACTTACAAATTTAGCAAAACATGGACTGCTCTTTTATGCCTTTCAGGGTTTCCCTCAGAAAAGTTGTTTAGCCTGGTGGAAAGTGTCTTTTTTTTCGCCAGACTGATTACAGCATCAGTGTAGAGCCCATAGTTTCTGTGATAATAACAGAATCATGGACGGAATTGTGAAATTGAGAATTTAAAAAAGCTATAAGACAGGGTCCATAGAGCCCTACATTCAGTCAGTGCTAAAAGCTAACTGGAGATTCAAAAATATCACTATGTCTAAGTTTCCAACCGAGCCGCCTCACTGTAACTGTAACTGCAATTTAGGCCCGTTGGGCCACCAGGCCTGCAATACACTGGGGGAAACCCTGCCTTTATATATGAAAGATCCACACAGTAGAGCAGGGATCCTCAACAAACAAAATAAAGGCAAATTCATCTGTCCATTTTTCATTAAATAGCCTGTTTTCAACCTTTTGACGTTGCTGTCCTCACTCATCTTTGCCAAGAAGCAAATGCAGTCGCAGCAGCCCCGCACAGGTCAGGTGTATGCAGGGGCGTCTCTAGGATTTGAGGCCGGGGGATCAAGCTCTATTTTTATGCTTTTGTATGCACTCTGGCACCCTATTTACATTTAATGTACAAAAAAAGTTCCATTGTGAATCAGTTCATTTTCATTGTGAAGATTAGTTAGATTAGAATTAAAATGATCAGAAAATGCTGTTTACAAGACAATTTCTCATTAAGTTAATAGAAGAATGTTGCAGCCCCTGTAAACATATTCTGTGATGTAAAAGGACTTACTGCAAGTGATAGTGCTGTCTTGTCGGTTTAATCCTTTATCTTGCATCTTTTGTTTACATCCATTTCTCTCCCCGGCTTCCTTCCCCCACCTACGCGTCCACTCCTTCCCTTTTCCTACCCCCTTTCTTTTATTGTTGGACCTCTCTGTATTCCCTCTACCTCCTGTGTTTTTGTCCTTTTTACCTTCCTTCCATCCTCACTCTGCTGTCCCGCGGCCCAGGGCTGTGTCCCCCGTCCCAGCGGCCACCATGTTCTGGAAGTTCGACCTGCACACCACCTCCCACATCGACCAGCTGCTGGACAGAGAGGACGTGACGCTGAGAGAGCTGATGGAGGAGGATGACGTCCTGCAGGAGTGCAAGGCCCAAAACCGCAGGCTGCTCCTCTTCCTCTCCCAGGACCACTGCATGCAGGAGCTGGTCCGCCTCATCACCACGGAGCCGCCCGCCGACCTGGAGGAGAGGAGCCGCTTTAAGTGAGTCGTACACGGTTACAGTCAGTGCAACCATTATAAAGTGCTGTAATTACAAGGTACAATTTATGTTGTATTATATTGTCTAATTTTATCAGATAACATGCAAAAAGTGCATGTGATTCCCCTAAAATTAAAGCAGATGAAGCCAGACATTTTGACATTAGATGGAGGCATCAGGGCAGTATTTGCTTAAATCAGTTCTTGTTCTTAGTTCCTGTTTAGTTGTTGGGGCAGAACACCAAAAGACCTTTTGCAGTTGTATCAGTTTATTCAATATACTTTTTCTCATCTTGAAAAAAACTCATACTAAACGTCTAAATCTTTGTTTCTGCAACACTGTCACACCTAGTATAATTCATTTGAATTAACATGCATTAAAATCCTATATTCATATATTCTCTTAAAAAGAGAAAATACAAAATTAATTTGTTAGTGTTACTGGTTGTGTCCAGTACCATTTTCTGCTCTGATATCATTTATTGTACTTTGTTACATCCCATTTTTTTGTTGCTCCGGACAGTGAAATCCTCAAAGGATTCATTAAAATAGTTTTTTTTTATGTAATTAAATCCCCCCCCCGTTTAGACACACCATGCTCATTTCAGAAATGCCACTTAAGTTGCACCGAGACTCCTTCTCATTGTCATTCTGTGATACGTTTTTTTCGGTAAGGTTTCCCAACATTGCTTGTGAGCTCCTGACATCAGACGTGTCCATTATCAACGATAAGCTGGGTGCAGACGACTCTCTCCTTGAGGTGCTCTATCACTTCCTGGAGCAGGACCCCCCCCTCAACCCGCTACTGGCCAGCTTCTTTAGCAAAACCATTGGCAATCTCATTGCCAGGAAAACCGAACAGGTATGTTGAAAAAGATCACGGCTTGAGCAACGGTTTGATTTAGAGCAGAGGTGCCAAAATGGGCCCAAAATAAATGTTGATGTTGAAGAGTACAGCGATTCTTGTAATTTGTCGTAGATAAAACTTGCGTCTTTAATTTAATAGGGACGTTTACCAGCACTGTGCTTTACATTGCCGTAAAACTGAGATTAAGTACTTTTTAGCTGCACAAAATGTACGTTTCGTAGTCATTATGGTGAGGATTTTACAGCTTTTAAATAAGAGAAGAATAAGCATGAGCATGTCAAATGCCATGGTGGGCCAAAACAAAGGGAGCATGGGCCAACCTTGGCCCGCGGCCTTGATTTAGAGCATGTAAATAAGCAAAGGCATTTAATTCATTGTACTGGATAGCAAACCACTGACATACAGTACAAAACACAAGTGCAGTACTCACAGATGTTAAATCTCGCACGTTCAGTTTTACCCAGGTTTGGGCTACTATGTGGAACCAAAAGTATTGAGCGCTTTGATTTATTTTCCAGGTGATTACCTTTCTAAAGAAAAAGGAAGGCTTCATTGGTCTGGTGCTGAAACATATTGACGCCTCTGCCATGATGGACCTGCTGCTTCGCCTCATCAGTTGTGTGGAGCCTGCCCCCTTGAGGCAGGAGGTCCTCCATGTAAGCACTCTTAATGTCTTTGTGTACTTCCTAAACATAAAAACACCAGCCTTTACACGCCTTCAAAGTATCTTACACCATTTATGTTTGGTTTTTTTCCTCCTAAGTGGCTGAATGAGGAGAAGTTGGTACAAAGACTCACAGAGCTCATCCATACTGGCAAAGATGAGGAGGTGAGTGTCAGGCAACAAAATTGTAGGCCTTAAAAAGTCTTAAATATGCTGAAGTATTGTGTTCTAGGTCTTACATAATTTTAAACAGGTCTTAATTTTCTTACTTCCATGCAACACTACCTCTAATGCTCATTGAAATGCTCCCGCAGCGCTTTAGAATGATTTCTTTGATTCCGTGGTGTTGTAGTTCTTTCGCTACTATTCCAAATATGATTCGCTGTATTAGCACTACAAATGAGACCAACATGCAACTTATATTATAGCCAATCAACTTTCTTGTTATTAGCGCGAGTCTCTTTCAGGTTGTACCACAGACATTCTTCAGCTATGGGGAAGTGCAAGTTTAGCAATACTTGAAAAAAAAACGGACGTTTTTGTTTTTTGATGTTGTGACATAGGTCTTAAATTTCATTCACAATGGTCTTAAAAATTCTTAAATTTGACTTGGTGAAACCCGCAGAAACCCTGGTCAGGCATGTTGTCATGATGCTCTCTTTGTCAGATGAAGAAGCTATAATTCTATAATACATGCATTACCATAATCTGTTAATCAGGACTTTCTAATTCAATGATTTATGTTTCAGAGACAATCAAATGCATCCCAAACGCTTTGTGACATCATCCGCCTTAGTCGAGACCAGGCCAATCAGATGCAGGAGAATATGGAGGCCGACCCGCTATTGGCTGTACTAGAGTCGTAAGTGTGCAATGCCTTTTGATTAAAGTTCTAGGAGGGAAAGCGTCAAGTTGCTTGTGGTATTTAGAGTCAGTGTGTATTGGAAAAACATGGCATTTATCTGGCTGCAGTACATTACCACCACACACACAAAAAAACAGCTTTGTTTGATGACTAAGCCATGCTAACCTTCTGCTTCCCATCTGCTGTTGGTTAATGGTGTGACCTAATTGGTAGGCTCTTTTTTGTCTTCTTTGAAGCAGTTGACGGTAGACTTGGTAGAATGTGTGCTCTTACATGTCCACACAAGTCGGGATTGTAAACCTACTGAAACGCTCCTATGTAGTTTTACAAATGTCCAAATCTGGAGTGGAGAGTTCTTTTAAAAGGTTGTTGTGTGTACGATGATTTTCTGCCAGAGCCTGTTAGATAACAGTTTAGATATTTGTGCAAGTTTGAGGTTGTGTCTTTCATAACACTTCCTCGGTGTACAACATCTCACCCATGAATTTCCACCCCTCAGTATCAACAATAGCAAAGCCATTGGACAACTGGTGTGCTGGCTTTAAGAGGCGAACACCACGCTAGCGTGTCATCATCGCTTAGTAGTTTGTTTACTAAATTTGCTCCTGCATAAACCTTTTGTCTTTCAGGCAGGAGAGTGTAGCGGGGCTCCTGAAGAACATGTTTGAAGGGGAGAGGAGTGAGGCCTCCATTGTTAACGGAACTCAAGTGCTACTTACCTTACTGGAGACCAGGAGGTCTGGGTAAGTGTTTCCTGACAAGTTTTTTTTAAATGTATATGTTGGGAGCTTAGTTAATTTTTGTTCCTCTGGGTCCTGGTCCTCCAGGGTCTTTTAAACACATGGTAAATTTGTTTTGCATTTACTTCTATAATGTATCAGGAAAGCAGAGGAAATGCTCCCCTCTGCATACATTAAAAAAACAATACTGACTCATGTCATCTACTAAGTTAGCATTTTCATAATTTCAAATCTAGTGGCCTAATGTGTCTGTCTGCTTGTGTCTCCCAGGTTGGAAGGGCTGATGGATCTGTATTCTCAGGGTTATGAAAGGTCTTACACTGTCAGCAGCAGTATTTTAAATGCCA